>NC_086449.1:498172712-498473181 GCF_028390025.1 Pseudophryne corroboree | reverse complement strand
TATTCACTAGTCAATAATAAAATAGGTGACGTGTGCTTCATATAAGCAGAGGGGAGGGAGGTTGAGGTGGTTGAAAGTAGATGAGTAGCTATTCCCCAGATGGCGCTAGTCACACCCCAGAGCACAGACCACACCTCCACTGTTAGGTTCCTGGTGCTCAGAACAAGGGAGATGTTATGAAGCGAGTCCAGAGCACCAGGACGTAATGCTGGGAAAGGGGAATGGAAAGGGAATAGCCCCTGGCGCCCTATCTCCGTTGTCTCGCCCGTGCTGTCAGTACACTCTTGCGAGACTATGGTTGCTTGAGCCCATGGCAGCCGCGTTTGAAGGGCGGATTACGTCTGCCCAACTTCGATGCCCCCTCAGGTCTTAATGAGAGACAAAGAGTGAACTGAGACAGGGTGATAACAAGGGGCCCTCTGACTAAACAACAAGGCCAGGGGCTACTAACAAACCTAAAACCAAAGTATGTGCGGCTTGTCCGCCAAAGGAAAAGAACAACAAAGGAAATGCTGACCACACGCCGACACAATACTTTTGTGTACCGGCGGTGACAACATAAGCAGAACCCTCTGCAAAACACCAGTGACAGAAATAATAAGGGAATACAGCGGCCTAGGCCGACGGATGCGGCAGTGCCGCTACTCACGGAACCGGTACGAATACTGGCCAACGGACAGGAACTCCCAATGCTGCAGACACAGACTCTCAGAACTGGAGGACAGGCAGAATCCCAAACGACAGACCGGTGGACACCAAGAAGCCAGAAACTTGACCAGGCACAGGCAAAGGCACTGGACCTCAGGACAGGAATGCCTCACGGCAGGACACGGGATCAGACATAGGAATCGACACAGGGACTGACACAGGAAGCTCAGGAACTAGCAGGAACCAAGCTCAGAACTCAAGCAGACTGGATACCCAGAAATATCACCAGCGTCTGTGAATTGCAGTCAGCCAGCATATAACAGAGAGGCCTAATTAATAGTTTCATGCAGCTGCCCTGTTGCATGACTCCAAACTGACAAGATGCAATTAGCAGCCAGGTGAGGCTGAACACATGGGAACAAGCTGCAATTACACAGACTCACCAGCGGCAGCAGACAAGAGTATTCTAAAACAGAGCAACGGGAAATCCTGGCATGCAAGACAACTTTATAAACATAAAATAGGAATGAACCACTACCTGTGGTTCATAACAGTATCCCCTCCTTAAGGGTGAGCTCCGAGCACCCCATGACACCCACGGGGAACATGAACAGAAGTATAACATAAAATACATAACCAAAATGCAAAAATGGAAATGAGCCACAGCCGTGGCTCATAACATTACCCCCCCTTGAGGAGGGGTCAAAGGACCCCAAAATACAGACTATCCAAAACAAGGGATACACAAAAAAAAACCTGACACACTGGTCTAACAGACATGAAAACAGAAACAAGCTGCAACCACAGCTTGTAACAGTGCCCTCCCCCTGACGGTGGCCACTGGACACAAGATAAGGAAAAAAAATCTTTTTTTTTTTTTTTTTTAATATCAAGGCAAGAGTCAAAAATTATTTCTTTTTCTTCTTCTTCTTTTTACAAAGCTCTTTAGGTCTGACCAAGGTAATTCCCCAAACATTGTCTGAACTGATGGTACCACCCAGCAAGGCTGCGTTCAAATCAGAGACAGGTTTCTTACCCTTGGGAGCTGAACTTTCTGGCAAAGTACTATTATTAGAAGAAGAAGAAGTCAGAAAAGCACATCCTGTAGTCAAAACAACGGGCTGGGACTCTTGTGCCGAGTTTACAGTATTTGGTGGACTCTCAGCAGACAAGACGGGTGACTTAGAGGAACCTGAACCAATTTCTTTGGAACCATATCTTTTAATAATTGCATCACTGAATGCTGGGGGATCCTGAAGAATGGGATCTTCAGCTTTCATTAGGCTGGTCGCCCACTCAAAAGGCTCTCCTCTAAAAGAATAAATCAGATAAAGCACATGGTTCTCTGAAGTGATGCCCAAAAATGGTCTAGACAACATAATAATGTAATAGTGTTTGTAAAGCGCCAGAAATTGGGCTAAGTCCCCATCAAAGATTATGGATGTTGAGATATCAGAGTCAGGATCTGTTTCCTTCCCATCTGACTGACTGGAGTGCTTTGCTAGGACCTGGTCACTATTGACCTTACTCGAGGCTGAGACTCTCTGAACCCCACCCGGGGTAGTGACTTTCTGAACCCCACCCGGGGCAGTGACTTTCTGAACCCCACCCGGGGCAGTGGCCTCCGGGAACCCCGCTGGGGCAGTGGCCTCCGGGAACCCCGCTGGGGCAGTGGCCTCCGATTCTTTTACTGGGACCGAGCCGTCGGCCTCCCCCACTGGGACCGAGCCATCGGCCTCCCTCTCTGAGTCGATAATTATCGAAACTTCTCCCGGGACTATGACTTCCGGAACTTTTGCTGAAGCTATAACCTTCAGCACCTCCACTAATGCTACACCTCTTAAGTTCTTTCCTGGGGAAGCGACCTCTAGACCCTTCTTAAAGGTTGCGTCTCTCGAGACCCCACTTGGGGATATTACTTCAAAGATCCCTTCTGGGGTTTTGCTTCTTGAGTTCCCTTCTAGAACTATGGTTTCAGATACCCTTTCTGGGGTTGCGCTCTTCAAGTCCCTACCTGGGGTAACAGCTTCTGAGACCCCTTCTGGTATGGAAACCTGAGCTAAAATATTTGATGTCCCTCTATAAGCTAGAGCATCGGGTACCGCTCCAGCACTCTGGGCATCGGGTACCGCTCCAGCACTCTGGGCATCGGGTACCGCTCCAGCACTCTGGGCATCGGGTACCGCACCAAGATCCTGAGCATCGGGCACCTCTCCAGGACCCTGGGCAACGGGCACCACTCCAGGACCCTGGGCAACGGGCACCACTCCAGGACCCTGGGCAATGGGCACCACTCCAGGACCCTGGGCAACGGGCACCACTCCAGGAACCTGGGCAACGGGCAAGGACCCTGGGCAACGGGCACCACTCCAGGAACCTGGGCAACGGGCACCACTCCAGGAACCTGGGCAACGGGCACCACTCCAGGAACCTGGGCATCGGGCACCACTCCAGGAACCTGGGCATCGGGCACCACTCCAGGGGCTTGCAACTCTGCTTCAACAGGAACCTCAAGAGAGGAGAGAAACATTCTCTTTTGATTCCTAAATCTATAATGGGGCTCCCTTGCCCAAGGACCCCAATTATAGGACAGAGAGCTTTTTAGTGTGGGTTGTGTGACAAGTACCTCTGCCACAGTAGAGACAGGAGTAGGTCTTGTATCCTGACTCAACTTGGCCAGAGGGCAAGACTCGTCACCACACTTTGGCTTGCGCAACTCACAGGTCTGCAGATAGTGGCCTAAACCCCCACAATATAGGCATAAGTTTAAGTTTCTGCGACGCAGACGCTCCTCTTCTGAGAGCCTGGGCCGCAGAAAACTTTTAAACCTTTTCTCTTCAATTAAACCAGAGGATTCTCTTGTCACCATACTGTGAACAAGAGTCTCTTTAGAGATAGATGTACTCTCAACGACTTCTGGCAAGATGAGCAAGATTTTAGTCAGAAGGTTTTGCAGTTGCTTTAAGGATTGCTGCAAAACTTCTAGTCGCTCTGGTCTCAAAGCACTGAAAGCAGAGTTCAGGGCTGAGAGAGATGCCTGCAGGGCTTGCATAGTAGAAATAGGAGGATTTAAAACTAGACAAGACAAGGCAAGACTAAACAAGGCAAGACTGAATTTTTAAACTAGACAAAACAAGACTAATTTTTTTTTTAAACACCGGACTGGATTCTAAACACCGGACTGGATTCTAAACACCAGACTGGATTCTAAACACCGGACTGGATTCTAAACACCGGACTGGATTCTAAACACCAGACTGGATTCTAAACACCGGACTGGATTCTAAACACCGGACTGGATTCTAAACACCGGACTGGATTCTGCACACTGAATTCTAGACAAGACTGGATTCTAGACTAGACACTGGACTGGGCCATGTGGTATGGCTGGTGATAATGTTAGGTTCCTGGTGCTCAGAACAAGGGAGATGTTATGAAGCGAGTCCAGAGCACCAGGACGTAATGCTGGGAAAGGGGAATGGAAAGGGAATAGCCCCTGGCGCCCTATCTCCGTTGTCTCGCCCGTGCTATCAGTACACTCTTGCAAGACTATGGTTGCTTGAGCCCATGGCAGCCGCGTTTGAAGGGCGGATTACGTCTGCCCAACTTCGATGCCCCTTCAGGTCTTAATGAGAGACAAAGAGTGAACTGAGACAGGGTGATAACAAGGGGCCCTCTGACTAAACAACAAGGCCAGGGGCTACTAACAAACCTAAAACCAAAGTATGTGCGGCTTGGCCGCCAAAGGAAAAGAACAACAAAGGAAATGCTGACCACACACCGACACAATACTTTTGTGTACCGGCGGTGACAACATAAGCAGAACCCTCTGCAAAACACCAGTGACAGAAATAATAAGGGAATACAGCGGCCTAGGCCGACGGATGCGGCAGTGCCGCTACTCACGGAACCAGTACGAATACTGGCAAACGGACAGGAACTCCCAATGCTGCTGACACAGACTCTCAGAACTGGAGGACAGGCAGAATCCCAAACGACAGACCGGTGGACACCAAGAAGCCAGAAACTTGACCAGGCACAGGCAAAGGCACTGGACCTCAGGACAGGAATGCCTCACGGCAGGACACGGGATCAGACATAGGAATCGACACAGGGACTGACACAGGAAGCTCAGGAACTAGCAGGAACCAAGCTCAGAACTCAAGCAGACTGGATACCCAGAAATATCACCAGCGTCTGTGAATTGCAGTCAGCCAGCATATAACAGAGAGGCCTAATTAATAATTTCATGCAGCTGCCCTGTTGCATGACTCCAAACTGACAAGATGCAATTAGCAGCCAGGTGAGGCTGAACACATGGGAACACGCTGCAATTACACAGACTCACCAGCGGCAGCAGACAAGAGTATTCTAAAACAGAGCAACGGGAAATCCTGGCATGCAAGACAACTTTATAAACATAAAATAGGAATGAACCACTACCTGTGGTTCATAACATCCACATCATTGGCTACACCCTTATATATGTAGTCACACCCCCACAATGCTGGTCACACCCCCTGCGGCGGCACGCAATAGGCCCTTCATAAATTTCAGCTCCAGGCCCATGAGAACCTTAATCTGGCACTGAGTAAGATGATAATCTCAGGTAAGGAATGGAAGAGCTGGGAGCCACATGGATAGTCTTTAAAATAGAACTGGTTCAATTGAACACTGGAAAGAGTCCAAGTGGGTAGAAACTTAGTAAAAATTGCATCATAATTCTTGTGTCATTTCTTGTTTTTCCAATAGGTTCAGAACACAGGTGATATGTAGCGAGGAGACTGCATGCAGGAGGCTTGGAAGCAGAATGGATCAAGCACAGGTATATTGTAGCTGCAGGAGGCAGAATGCACACTGGTGTTGACAGAAGCGCTGATTACAACAGGAGCAGGTTGTAACTCTAGCTGCAGAAGGGTGAGCACTGATGTAGGCTGAATCCACAGGAAATAGAGCACTTAGGCAGAAATAAGGATAACTTTTTATAGAGACTTGAGCTCAGGAACTGCGAACAGATTCTGTCACATGGAACAAGTTGAGGACTAGAAGACAAGTTAAACTGACAAAGTACAGGTACCTGGGAATAGTTTATATAGGACACTGTACACCTGGATTGCACACTGCAGTAATATGAGAAATAAGTCTCTGAATAGCAATAATAGAGGAAGCTGAACTCAGGCTAGATGGCAGTGTTCATGCAGCCTGGACCACAGAAATAGTATACTGAAATTGAAACAACAGGTACATCCTGAGATGACGGTATGTTGGGCAATAAATCAGCAGTGCCTGGTGAGGTAAGAGAGTCGAAGAACCCAAGTGTGACAACAATACAGAAGGTCTGGCTTCACTCAATTCTCACCTGACCGGCAAGGCTTCAGTATATGCAGTGTTTCTCATTAGACATTGTTAAGGGATGCGTTAAGCATCCCGGCTGTCAGGATGCTGGTGATCATGTGACCATTGCCGGAATTCTGACAGCACTCATTAGACCGGTGCCAGAAGAATGACAGCCACCATCCCAAAGTTAAGTATCAGGGTAGGTTTTAGGGTTAGTACCCGGGGTAGGGGGGTCAAGGTTAGGCATTAGGGGGGAGTTAACCCTATCCACCACCCCCTGAGGGTTAGTCTTAGCCACCAACCCCAGAGAGCTAGGGTAGGTTTAGAGTAGGGGGAAGAGGGGGTAAAAATACTTACCCCCTCTGACATCGGGATCTTCAATGTCAGGATGCCGGTGTCAATCATGTGACCGCCGACATTCTGACAACCGGGATATTATACTTAATCCATTAACATAAACTCCACACAAGGACATTGATCAGAATATTCACCAGTGCCACGGCAAAATGGGCAGTATTCAATTCTTTCCGCCTCCTTCCACACCCGTTCTGTTTCTGCTGATGGGTATGGTATCATCATTTCAGCTTGCTACCCATGGGGTAGCGAGGCACCCAAACCTATTACGCAGCTAAACCTGATTACTATGGGTGCAATATGCAATAATGGTGATCACTTTAGAAAGGAGATTGGGTGTGATATAATTGAATACCACCCAATGAGGCACCTGAGTATTTTAAAGTCAGTAGAGCTCCAGTTGATGAGCAAGGTACCTTTAATGGATGACACCAGTCAGTGGCGGATTCAAGTGGGGAGGGTGATCAGGGTCATCACCCAATCTGCCCACTCCTCGCTGCAACCTCCCTTGGCCCTCCCCAACCCAGCACACAGCACCTTGTGCTGAACTGGGAAGGGAGGAACAGCAGCAGTCTCTGCTCTCTTCCTGATTTGCCACTGTGCTGCTATATAGTGATCAGCAGTAGTAAGTAGGAGAGAAGTGTTTACAGGGAGAAGGAGGCAATCATTTTGGTGTGCCAGAGCTTTGTATTCCATATTCATTCATTGATTAATTAGTAATAAGTTGGCTTTCTCTTCTGCTTTACCTTTGTTGAAGGGTTTAACCAAATTATTTATTAGCATGCCTATACAGACCCTTAGCTGTAACTAGCAGTAGGTGTAGGTTTTTATACCACAGGTATATATACTTTATATTAGGGATGAACGGGCTTGGATCTCTGAGAACCGAACCTCTCCCCCACCACCAACTTTGAGATGCAAGTCCAGATCCGAGTCCGGCTTGGGACCTCCTGCCAGACTGAGATCGCAGATCAAGGCAAAACATCATAATTCCGCTGTCGGATTCTCGCTGGTTTTGGATTCCTTATAAGGAGCCGCGTGTCGCCGCCATTTTCACTTTCATTTCTTCGGACTTGGAGAGTGAGGGAGACAGACCTCTGTCCAATAAAGTGGGGAGAGGCCACATTTGTGGCCAAAGTCAGTCAGACTCAGAAGAGACAGATTCACAATCCAGCGGAACGTGACATGGCGACCAGTGGCGGAACTAGCGAGCAGTGGGCCCACGTGCGACAAAATGCTTTGGGCCCCCCCCCCACATCCCATCCAAGTCCACCCCCTCACCCCTGGAGAGGATATGGTGAGGGGAGACCTGCTCAGGGCCAGAGAAATGTATACCTAGCAACAGTGCCGTAACTAGACATTTTAGCACTGTGTGCAAGAAACGGTATCGGAGCCCCACCCCTGCATGCAAAACAAGGGCAGTGCGCGCCTTAGGCGCGCGCAAAAATACATAGTGGCGTGGCTTCGTGGGGAAGGGGTGTGGCCACAAAATAATACCAATTCATAAAACGGTGCACAGTAGTCTCCATTCTTCAAATTACGCCGCACAGTAACACCACTACACCAGGTAGAGACCCTTTTATACCTTACAGCGGACAGATTCCTCTTTTTACACATTACGGCAGACAGCGTCCCCTTTTTACACATTACGGCAGACAGCGCCCCCCTTTTTACACATTACGGCAGACAGCGTCCCCCTTTTTACAAATTACGGCAGACAGCGTCCCCCTTTTTACACATAACGGCAGACAGCGTCCCCTATTTACACATAACGGCAGACAGCGTGCCCTTGTTACACATAGCGGCAGACAGCGTACACTTTTTACACATAACGGCAGACAGCGTGCCCTTGTTAAACATAGCGGCAGGCAGCGTACACTTTTTACACATAACGGCAGACAGCGTGCCCTTGTTAAACATAGCGGCAGACAGCGTACACTTTTTACACATAACAGCAGACAGCGTCCCCCTTTTTACACATTACGGCAGACAGCGTGCACTTTTTACACATAACGGCAGACAGCATCCCCTTTTTACACATTACGGCAGACAGCGTGCCCTTGTTACACATTACGGCAGACAGCATCCCCCTTTTTACACATTACGGCAGACAGCGTCCCCCTTTTTACACATTACGGCAGGCAGATTCCCCCTTTTTACACATAGCGGCAGATAGATTCCCCATTTTTAAACATAGTGGCAGGCAGTCCCCCATTTTTACACATTGTGGCAGGCAGATTCCCCCTTTTTACACATTACGGCAGACAGCGTCACTCTTTTTACACATTACGGCAGACAGCGTGTACTTTTTACTAGTGATGAGCGGGTTCGGTTCCTCGGAAACCGAAACCACCGAACTTCACCCATTTTACACGGGTCCGAGGCATACTCGGATTCTCCCGTATGGCTCGGTTAACCCGAGCGCGCCCGAACGTCATCATCCCGCTGTCGGATTCTCGCGAGATTCGGATTCTATATAAGCAGCCGCGCGTCGCCGCCATTTTCACTCGTGCATTGGAAATGTTAGGGAGAGGACGTGGCTGGCGTCCTCTCCGTTTTTATTCATTGTTGATGCAAATATTTGTGCTTGCTTTGTATTATTACTATAGGAGGAGTACAGTGCAGAGTTTTGCTGACTAGTGACCACCAGTTTTATCCGTTCTCTGCCTGAAAAAAACGCTCCTTATCCGTTATCTGTGCTCAGTGTGCTGCATATATCTGTGCTCACACTGCTTAATTGTCGGGACTGGGGAGCAGCAGTATTATATAGGAGGAGTATAGTGCAGAGTTTTGCTGACAGTGACCACCAGTATACGTTGTCTGCCTGAAAAACACTCCATATCTGTGCTCAGTGTGCTGCATATATCTGTGCTCACACTGCTTAATTGTGGGGACTGGGGAGCAGCAGTATTATATAGGAGGAGTACAGTGCAGAGTTTTGCTGACAGTGACCACCAGTATACGTTGTCTGCCTGAAAAACACTCCATATCTGTGCTCAGTGTGCTGCATATATCTGTGCTCACACTGCTTAATTGTGGGGACTGGGGAGCAGCAGTATTATATAGGAGGAGTACAGTGCAGAGTTTTGCTGACAGTGACCACCAGTATACGTTGTCTGCCTGAAAAACACTCCATATCTGTGCTGCATTGTAGTATATAGTAGGAGTACAGTGCATAATTTTGCTGACCACCAGTATATAATATATAGGAGTACGGTACAGAAGGCCACTGCTGTACCTACCTCTGTGTCGTCAAGTATACTATCCATCCATACCTGTGGTGCATTTCAGTGTTGCACAGTTTGCTGACCACCAGTATATAATATATAGCATTACGGTACAGTAGGCCACTGCTGTACCTACCTCTGTGTCGTCAAGTATACTATCCATCCATACCTGTGGTGCATTTTAGTTTTGCACAGTTTGCTGACCACCAGTATATAATATATAGCATTACGGTACAGTAGGCCACTGCTGTACCTACCTCTGTGTCGTCAAGTATACTATCCATCCATACCTGTGGTGCATTTCAGTTTTGCACAGTTTGCTGACCACCAGTATATAATATATAGCATTACGGTACAGTAGGCCACTGCTGTACCTACCTCTGTGTCGTCAAGTATACTATCCATCCATACCTCTGGTGCATTTCAGTTGGGTGCAGTATATATAGTAGTAGGCCATTGCTATTGATACTGACATATAATTCCACACATTAAAAAATGGAGAACAAAAATGTGGAGGTTAAAATAAGGAAAGATCAAGATCCACTTCCACCTCGTGCTGAAGCTGTTGCCACTAGTCATGGCCGAGACGATGAAATGCCATCAACGTCGTCTGCCAAGGCCGATGCCCAATGTCATAGTAGAGAGCATGTAAAATCCAAAAAACAAAAGCTCAGTAAAATGACCCAAAAATCTAAATTGAAAGCGTCTGAGAAGCGTAAACTTGCCAATATGCCATTTACGACACGGAGTGGCAAGGAACGGCTGAGGCCCTGGCCTATGTTCATGGCTAGTGGTTCAGCTTCACATGAGGATGGAAGCACTCATCCTCTCGCTAGAAAAATGAAAAGACTTAAGCTGGCAAAAGCATAGCAAAGAACTGTGCGTTCTTCTAAATCACAAGTCCCCAAGGAGAGTCCAATTGTGTCGGTTGCGATGCCTGACCTTCCCAACACTGGACGGGAAGAGCTTGCACCTTCCACCATTTGCACGCCCCCTGCAAGTGCTGGAAGGAGCACCCGCAGTCCAGTTCCTGATAGTCAATTTGAAGATGTCACTGTTGAAGTACACCAGGATGAGGATATGGGTGTTGCTGGTGCTGGGGAGGAAATTGACAAGGAGGATTCTGATGGTGAGGTGGTTTGTTTAAGTCAGGCACCCGGCGAGACACCTGTTGTCCATGGGACGAATATGGCCATTGACATGCCTGGTCAAAATACAAAAAAAATCAGCTCTTCGGTGTGGAATTATTTCAACACAAATGCGGACAACAGGTGTCAAGCCGTGTGTTGCCTTTGTCAAGCTGTAATAAGTAGGGGTAAGGACGTTAACCACCTTGGAACATCCTCCCTTATACGTCACCTGCAGCGCATTCATCATAAGTCAGTGACAAGTTCAAAAACTTTGGATGACAGCAGAAGCAGTCCACTGACTACTAAATCCCTTCCTCTTGTAACCAAGCTCCTGCAAACCACACCACCAACTCCCTCAGTGTCAATTTGCACCTTACACAGGAAAGCCAATAGTCCTGCAGGCCATGTCACTGGCAAGTATGACGAGTCCTCTCCTGCCTGGGATTCCTCCGATGCATCCTTGAGTGTAACGCCTACTGCTGCTGGCGCTGCTGTTGTTGCTGCTGGGAGTCGATCGTCATCCCAGAGGGGAAGTCGGAAGACCACTTGTACTACTTCCAGTAAGCAATTGACTGTCCAACAGTCCTTTGCGAGGAAGATGAAATATCACAGCAGTCATGCTGCTGCAAAGCGGATAACTGAGGCCTTGGCAGCCTGGGCGGTGAGAAACGTGGTTCCGGTATCCACCGTTAATTCAGAGGCAACTAGAGACTTGATTGAGGTACTGTGTCCCCGGTACCAAATACCATCTAGGTTCCATTTCTCTAGGCAGGCGATACCAAAAATGTACACAGACCTCAGAAAAAGAGTCACCAGTGTCCTAAAAAATGCAGTTGTACCCAATGTCCACTTAACCACGGACATGTGGACAAGTGGAGCAGGGCAGACTCAGGACTATATGACTGTGACAGCCCACTGGGTAGATGTATTGCCTCCCGCAGCAAGAACAGCAGCGGCGGCACCAGTAGCAGCAATCCGCAAACGCCAACTCGTTCCTAGGCAGGCTACGCTTTGTATCACCGCTTTCCAGAAGAGGCACACAGCTGACAACCTCTTACGGAAACTGAGGAACATCATCGCAGAATGGCTTACCCCAATTGGACTCTCCTGGGGATTTGTGACATCGGACAACGCCAGCAATATTGTGCGTGCATTACATCTGGGCAAATTCCATCACGTCCCATGTTTTGCACATACATTGAATTTGGTGGTGCAGAATTATTTAAAAAACGACAGGGGCATGCAAGAGATGCTGTCGGTGGCCCGAAGAATTGCGGGCCACTTTCGGCATTCAGCCACCGCGTACCGAAGACTGGAGCACCACCAAACATTCCTGAACCTGCCCTGCCATCATCTGAAGCAAGAGGTGGTAACGAGGTGGAATTCAATCCTCTATATGCTTCAGAGGATGGAGGAGCAGCAAAAGGCAATTCAAGCCTATACATCTGCCCACGATATAGGCAAAGGAGGAGGAATGCACCTGACTCAAGTGCAGTGGAGAATGATTTCAATGTTGTGCAAGGTTCTGCAACCCTTTGAACTAGCCACACGTGAAGTCAGTTCAGACACTGCCAGCCTGAGTCAGGTCATTCCCCTCATCAGGCTTTTGCAGAAGAAGCTGGAGACATTGAAGGAGGAGCTAAAACAGAGCGATTCCGCTAGGCATGTGGGACTTGTGGATGGAGCCCTTAATTCGCTTAACCAGGATTCACGGGTGGTCAATCTGTTGAAATCAGAGCACTACATTTTGGCCACCGTGCTCGATCCTAGATTTAAAACCTACGTTGTATCTCTCTTTCCGGCAGACACAAGTCTGCAGAGGTTCAAAGACCTGCTGGTGAGAAAATTGTCAAGTCAAGCGGAACGTGACCCGTCAACATCTCCTCCTTCACATTCTCCCGCAACTGGGGGTGCGAGGAAAAGGCTAAGAATTTCGAGCCCACCCGCAGGCGGTGATGCAGGGCAGTCTGGAGCGAGTGCTGACATCTGCTCCGGACTGAAGGACCTGCCAACGATTACTGACATGTCGTCTACTGTCACTGCATATGATTCTCTCACCATTGAAAGAATGGTGGAGGATTATATGAGTGACCGCATCCAAGTAGGCACGTATACTGGCAGGAAAAAGAGGCAATTTGGAGGCCCTTGCACAAACTGGCTTTATTCTACCTAAGTTGCCCTCCCTCCAATGTGTACTCCGAAAGTGTTTAGTGCAGCCGCTCACCTTGTCAGCAATCGGCGTACGAGGTTACTTCCAGAAAATGTGGAGAAGATGATGTTCATCAAAATGAATTATAATCAATTCCTCCGTGGAGACATTCACCAGCAGCAATTGCCTCCAGAAAGTACACAGGGACCTGAGATGGTGGATTCCAGTGGGGACGAATTAATAATCTGTGAGGAGGGGGATGTACACAGTGAAAGGGGTGAGGAATCGGAGGATGATGATGAGGTGGACATCTTGCCTCTGTAGAGCCAGTTTGTGCAAGGAGAGATTGATTGCTTCTTTTTTTGGTGGGGGCCCAAACCAACCAGTCATTTCAGTCACAGTCGTGTGGCAGACCCTGTGGCTGAAATGATGGGTTCGTTAAAGTGTGCATGTCCTGCTTAAACAACATAGGGGTGGGTGGGAGGGCCCAAGGACAATTCCATCTTGCACCTCTTTTCTCTTTCATTTTTCTTTGCATCATGTGCTGTTTGGGGACAATTTTTTTAAAGTGCCATCCTGCCTGACACTGCAGTGCCACTCCTAGATTGGCCAGGTGTTTGTGTCGGCCACTTGTGTCGCTTAGCTTAGTCACACAGCGACCTTGGTGCGCCTCTTTTTTTCTTTGCATCATGTGCTGTTTGGGGACAATTTTTTTGAAGTGCCATCCTGCCTGACACTGCAGTGCCACTCCTAGATGGGCCAGGTGTTTGTGTCGGCCACTTGGGTCGCTTAGCTTAGCCATCCAGCGACCTCGGTGCAAATTTTAAGACTAAAAATAATATTGTGAGGTGTGAGGTGTTCAGAATAGACTGAAAATGAGTGTAAATTATGGTTATTGAGGTTAATAATACTATGTGATCAAAATGACCCCTACATTCTATGATTTAAGCTGTTTTTGAGGGTTTTTTGTAAAAAAAAAACACCCGAATCCAAAACACACCCGAATCCGACAAAAAAATTTCAGGGAGGTTTTGCCAAAACGCGTCCGAATCCAAAACACGGCCGCGGAACCGAATCCAAAACCAAAACACAAAACCCGAAAAATGTCCGGTGCACATCACTACTTTTACACATAACGGCAGACAGCGTCCCCTTTTTACACATAACGGCAGACAGCGTGCCCTTGTTACACATAGCGGCAGACAGCGTACACTTTTTACACATAACGGCAGACAGCGTGCCCTTGTTAAACATAGCGGCAGACAGTGTACACTTTTTACACATAACGGTAGACAGCGTGCCCTTATTAAACATAGCGGCAGACAGCGTAGACTTTTTACACATAACGGCAGACAGCGTGCCCTTGTTAAACATAGTGGCAGACAGCGTACACTTTTTACACATTACGGCAGACAGCGTCCCCCTTTTTACACATTACGGCAGACAGCGTGCCCTTGTTACACATTACGGCAGACAGCGTCCCTCTTTTTACACATTACAGCAGACAGATTCCCCCTTTTTACACATAGCGGCAGGCAGATTCCCCATTTTTACACATAGCGGCAGGCAGTCCCCCCCTTTTTACACATTGCGGCAGGCAGTCCCCCCTTTTTACACATTGCGGCAGGCAGATTCCCCCTTTTTAAACATAGCGGCAGGCAGTCCCCCATTTTTACACATTGCGGCAGGCAGATTCCCCATTTTTACACATTGCGGCAGGCAGATTCCCCCTTTTTACACATTGCGGCAGGCAGTCCCCCATTTTTACACATTGTGGCAGGCAGATTCCCCCTTTTTACACATAACGGCAGACAGCGTGCCCTTGTTAAACATAGCGGCAGACAGCGTACACTTTTTACACATTACGGCAGACAGCGTCCCCCTTTTTACACATTACGGCAGACAGCGTGCCCTTGTTACACATTACGGCAGACAGCGTCCCTCTTTTTACACATTACGGCAGGCAGATTCCCCCTTTTTACACATAGCGTCAGGCAGATTCCCCATTTTTACACATAGCGGCAAGCAGTCCCCCCTTTTTACACATTGCGGCAGGCAGTCCCCCCTTTTTACACATTGCGGCAGGCAGATTCCCCCTTTTTACACATTGCGGCAGGCAGTCCCCCATTTTTACACATTGCGGCAGGCAGATTCCCCATTTTTACACATTGCGGCAGGCAGATTCCCCCTTTTTACACATTGCGGCAGGCAGTCCCCCATTTTTACACATTGTGGCAGGCAGATTCCCCCTTTTTACACATTACGGCAGACAGCGTCCCCCTTTTTACACATTACGGCAGACAGCGTGCCCTTGTTACACATAGCGGCAGACAGCGTACACTTTTTACACATAACGGCAGACAGCGTGCCCTTGTTAAACATAGCGGCAGACAGCGTACACTTTTTACACATAACGGCAGACAGCGTGCCCTTGTTAAACATAGCGGCAGACAGCGTACACTTTTTACACATAACGGCAGACAGCGTCCCCCTTTTTACACATTGTGGCAGGCAGATTCCCCCTTTTTACACATTACGGCAGACAGCGTCCCCCTTTTTACACATTACGGCAGACAGCGTGCCCTTGTTACACATAGCGGCAGACAGCGTACACTTTTTACACATAACGGCAGACAGCGTGCCCTTGTTAAACATAGCGGCAGACAGCGTACACTTTTTACACATAACGGCAGACAGCGTGCCCTTGTTAAACATAGCGGCAGACAGCGTACACTTTTTACACATAACGGCAGACAGCGTCCCCCTTTTTACACATTATGGCAGACAGCGTGCACTTTTTACACATAACGGCAGGCAGCGTCCCCGTTTTTACACATTGCGGCAGGCAGTCCCCCATTTTTACACATTGCGGCAGGCAGATTCCCCATTTTTACACATTGCGGCAGGCAGATTCCCCCTTTTTACACATTGCGGCAGGCAGATTCCCCCATTTTTACACATTGCGGCAGGCAGTCCCCCATTTTTACACATTGCGGCAGGCAGTCCCCCATTTTTACACATAGCGGCAGGCAGTCCCAAGAAAGAAAGAAAGAAAGAAAGAAAGAAAGAAAGAAAGAAAGAAAGAAAGAGACAGAAAGAAAGAAGAATTATACTTACCCTCTCCACTGGCTCAGGCTCCTCGGTGCAGCGTGAGACGATTCCTGAGCAGGAGAGAAGGAGGAGGAGGGAGGTGGAGGAGGGAGGTGGAGGAGGGAGCCGCAGCAGCGCTGTGTTATTGGTGGAGGCGCTGCTGCTGCTGCTGCCCCTCTGCTTCACTATAGGCTGTTCTCGGAAGACAGCCTATAGTGAAGCAGAGGGGCAGCAGCAGCAGTGCCTCCACCAGTAGTAAAGCGCTGCTGCGGCTCCCTCCTTCACATCCCTCCTCCTCCTTCCCCCGTACCACTGCTCCTCTCTCCGGGCGGCTGTGCGCTGCGCGGTTGCCCCGCAGCGCACAGCGGCATGTAATGAGTCAGTTTGACTCATTACATGCTTTGGGCCCCTGGACAGAGGCGGGCCCCAGTGCAACGCACTGGTTGCACTGGCGGTAGTTCCGCCTCTGATGGCGACATCTCCTACTTAATTTTCTTTGGCAAATGCCATAGAAAACTAGATTTTCCAAACACACCTACAGTATGTCTATACAGTATGTCTGCCATATAATTTAAGGGGTGCCCTGTCTGAACCCACTCATCTCTAGTAGATTTATATTCTAGTATGCACTGTGTACCCAGCATTAGAGAGAGGTTCTTCTCAATTATTTTATTTTGGGGGCTCAAATAATTGGCTCTAATTAGTCAACCTTAATTTTTATTTATTAATGTTCCAAATTTTGGGATTATTTACAAGATACGCATTTGTAGTACAGGGTTCTTTTCCTTTATTTTGTAAATGTTTTCTCCTTAATAATTGTACACTGTAAGGGCTGCATAGGATTATCGCAAGACCTTGCGGTGTTAGAAGAACAGAGTTTCAGTGATCTGCATTGCAAAATGAAATCTCAGCTTTCGATTGCACAGCAGCACTAGATGGGCCCGGAGCTCCTGTGAGGCACAAACAGTTACTGAATAGGGGCTCAGTATGGAGTGTCATGGTGGCTTACAGCCAGGAAGCTGTCTAGCTTGCCAGGCTGAGGCATGTTGGTGGCACAGAGGTTAGCATAGCTTCCTCCCACAGTCCTACTTGTAATATAAAATGATTTTCGACTGTGGTAAGCTCCACTAGGGCAGGGGCTTAATAACCAAAAATTCACTGCGAAGTCCTGCTTAGTACTGTACCGAACCTACCCGAACTCAACTTGCCCGATCCGGGGCTGCTGTGGTGGCTCAGGAGGGGCTGCTAAAACATCTAATGGGATGCTTTAGTTAAAAATAAAATATGATTAAAAGAAACCAGACACACAGGTATGTTCACATGCGTGTAACTGGGACACACAGGTATGCTCACATGTGTGTAACTGGGAGCTGTGAAAAACATAAATAAGGCATCTGCCCCAAAATATGTAAATAAAAATGCCAATGCCATAAAAAAATGGAAAAAAAGAAACCCATGAGATTTTCACAAAATAAGTCTCCAGACTCCGTGGAGGGGAAATATCCAATCTTGATCCTGTGGTATAAACCAGTGTATTTGCATCCCAGCTTTAAATCCAAAAATATTTTAATCCCTGAAAATAGGGGATACAAATTCAGAGGCTTTGGGGGTCATTCTGACCCGAACGCACGCTGCGCTTCTTCGCAGCCGTTCGATCGGGTTGGGACTGTGCATGCACGGCGGCCGCTTTGCGCAGGCGCGTCATTACCTGGTGACGGACGTCGCCGGGCAGTGACGCCGCTGCGAATGCCAAATTGTTTCCTCACAAATATTTAAAATGCCCGCTCTAATATATATTGTAAACACCTGCACATCTTATTACCATGTGCCATGAATGTGCACTATACATAGCAAAACACTGCATCCCATAAGAGAAAACAATACACCCACACATTATCTGAGTTCCAAAGCTCATTGGTCTATATATTTGTTATTAAAAGGATATGGATTCAATATATTACAAAGTACAGTATACCTATAGTTACATGATTACAACTCACACAGTAAGCAGTTAAAACATACAGTTACATACAGTTACAGGTACATGCCATCATACAATACCATTCCCTCAATGTATCTTATATATCTCTCTCTGTAAAGTAATGCTGGGACTCCATCTTCCTATGAGACCAAAACAGGAACTACCCTCCTGTGTGATCAGCAAGTGTTATCTAGTTTTTGGGGGAGGGATTCATGATGAGTCACTAGTCTCTTTGTATATGCTAATCAGGTTCAGCCTTGAAGACATCCAAAGGGCTGGCCTGAATTTCCTGTCCACCACCTGTTTGGAATATCTATTGTTCTAATAAAAGTGATTTTAGCTTTTATACATTTAATCATAATTATCCGCTACAATGTCCCACAACTTCACAACAAGCATCAAATGAATCTACACATCAATCTGGTTGCTTCAATAGTAAACATGACCGGTCTATCTTGTTTCGTTCAAATAATACACATACATGACACCACTCCATCATATACAATTCTAAATCATCATGATGTCTGGCGCTTGATACCACCACAATTATGTACTGCATGAAATAAGTGTCGAATCCATCTCTGTGGCATGTCCGTGTAAATGCGTGTGTTACCATATAGTGCTGTGCTCGCTGCGCATATTTGCAAGTATAGCGACTCATAATGTGTGTAGTTTGTATGTTCTCTTTATGTAATATTTTTGACTTCGACACCGATATAGAAGAAAGCAGTCGCAGAGGCGACTGCAAGAAGATTGACAGGAGGAAGGCGGAACCAGGCGTCAACTCACTGTTTTCTGGGTGTGGATATCCAAACACAGGCGTGTCGAGTCGTTTGGAGGGCGGATGTCTGACGTCAATTCCAGGACCTGCAACGCTGGACTGATTGCACAGGGTAAGTAACTCTTACCCTGGTCTTGTTCTACACAAAACTTTTTTTGCATAGCAGGGCTGCACAAGCGATCGCATCCTTGCTATGCAAAAAAACACTCCTCCATAGGTGGCATCTAGTTGATCGCATGGGCTGCAAAAAGTTGCAGTGTGCAATCAACTCGGAATTACCCCCTTTGTCCCTAGTTTTCAGTTTGTCCAGTAATGTGGTAATTATACATTTGCTTGGTTAAAGTACTTTCTGTTCCACACCAAGATAGGAGTGGAGGTGAAAGCCTGTATTTTTTTTGTGTGATTTTAGCTGTTTTTATGTTGTTGCTTTTAAAATCCAGAACCAAAACCAAAACCCGAAAGGGTGGTTTTGTCAAAACCAATCCAGATCCAATACCCGAAATGAGTTCCAGATTCAAAACCAAAACACAAAAAATGTCCGGTGCACATTTCTGCTTTATATATGAGCAATATACTACAATTTCAGTGTAAAAATCTACATTTGAGTAACAACTGTCCTAAAATTCATACTGGTGAAACTGCTTAATTGTAGTATATACTGTATATATATATTAGAGATGAGCGGCGGGCACTTTCGTGTTTTGGTTTTGGTTCTGGTACCATGCTCGTGTTTTGGATCTGGATTGGTTTTGCCAAAACCACCCTTTCGTGTTTTGGTTTTGGATCTGGATGATGTTTGAGAAAAAAACACCCATAAAAACAGCTAAAATCACAGAATTTGGGGGTAATTTTGATCCTATGGTATTATTAACCTCAATAACATTCATTTCCACTCATTTCCAGTCTATTCTGAACACCTCACACCTCACAATATTGTTTTTAGGCCAAAAGGTTGCACCGAGGTGGCTGTATGACTAAGCTAAGCGACACAAGTGGGCGCACAAACACCTGGCCCATCTAGGAGTAGCAATGCAGTGGCAGACAGGATGGCACTTAAAAAAAACTAGTCCCCAAACAGCACATCATGCAAAGAAGTAAAAGAGGTGCAATGAGGTGGCTGTATGACTAAGCTAAGCGACACAAGTGTGCAGCACAAACACCTGACCCATCTAGGAGTGGCACTGCAGTGGCAGACAGGATGGCACTTAAAAAAAACTAGTCCCCAAACAGTGTTATGTTCTCTGTACTTGGAACCCAGGAGATAGGGTGGCAGCAGAAGAGTTGCAAGTACAGATGTGTGAAGCTGCGACAGAACTGGGGTACGCAGCAATACCTAACGGAAAACCCTGACTCCGATGTTCTTCCCTAGTGGTCGACTAATGCCTGTGTGACTATAGTTTTTTGGCCCCAAGGCAGCCGCGTTTGAACGGGCGGATTAGGTCTGCCCGAACTCCGATGCCCCCCGGTCTTAGTTGGTGACAAGGCGTTAACCGAGACAGAGAGAGAACAAAGGGAAAACTAACTAAGACAGACACAAAAGAGAAAGGAGAAACCACAGAAAGTAATAAACTAATTTATGTGCGGTGCGGCCGCCAAGAAAAACCGTAACCAAAGTAACTCTGCCCAAATGCCAAATACGAATCCGTCGTAGTTCGGCAAGGACAACCATATGGAAGCCTCCGCCAAAATGACTTAACTAAAAACAGATAACGAGAACACAGCTTCAGCCATAAGGTGCGGCAGAGCCGCTACTCACGACACCACGGAAGGTATGAGCAGGAAACGACTGGAACCCCGAGGCTACACCAGACCACTCCACTGGAAGACAAACTCGGAGGACAGCAGCAAACGATCCCTCAGACCGTACTCTGGAAACTGTACACAGGACACTGGAGTACACAAGCTGGATGCAGGAAGAAAGGCTCCACTGGAAGCTGCTGACAGGGATCAGGAACAAGCTTGCAGGAAGCTAACCAAGAACTGGAACATACAGGTACAATAACAAACTTCTATCACCAGCACTGGACTCCAGGGGTAGCTGGGTAATAAGGAAAGCACGCCCCAATCAGGATGGCTGGAAGCCAGGCACAAGGTAATGGCCAAAATACTAGCAGGTGAGGTTACACAGACAAGAGCCAGACTGCAGTATACAAACTCACCACATAATGACCAAATATCTGACAGGTGAGGCTTAACACATAGAAAACAGGCTGCAGTTACACAGACTCACCACCAGCGGCCAACAAGAGTGTTCTAAACAAGTACAAGAGAAATCCTGGCATGGAAAAAGAACTATAACATAAAATTCATGAAAAGAAGCCAACAGGAATGAACTACTACTTGTGGTTCATAACAAAAAGAACATCATGCAAAGAAGTAAAAGAGGTGCAATGAGGTAGCTGTATGACTAAGCTAAGCGACACAAGTGTGCAACACCTGACCCATCTAGGAGTGGCACTGCAGTCCCACGGTGGATGCTGGATGCACGTCTAACACCAGCATAGTTGTTATGGCCTCAGTAATCCGCTTTGCAACAGGGTATATATATATACGGCAGTATCACAGGAATTATATGGCAGTACCACTGGACATATATGGCAGAATCACTGGAATTATATGGCAGTACCACTGGACATATACGGCAGTACCACTGGACTTATACGGCAGTATCACTGGACTGGATTTATACGCCAGTACCACTGGATTTATACGGCAGTACCACTGGACATATACGGCAGTATCACTGGACTGAATTTATACGCCACTACCACCAGATTTATATGGCAGTACCTCTGGCATATACGGCAGTATCACTGGACTGGATTTATACGGCAGTACCACTGGATTTATATGGCAGTACCACTGGACATATACGGCAGTATCACTGGACATATACGGCAGTATCACTGGACTGGATTTATATGCCAGTACCACTGGATTTATACGGCAGTATCACTGGACATATACGGCAGTATCACTAGACTGATTTATACGCCAGTACCACTGGATTTATACGGCAGTGCCTGTGGACATATATGGCAGTACCCCTGGACATATATGGCAGTACCGCTGGACATATACAGCAGTATCACTGGACATATATGGCAGTATCACTGGACATATACAGCAGTACCACTGGACATATACGGCAGTATCACTGGACATATACAGCAGTACCACTGGACATATACAGCAGCACAAGGACACCACCACTGGACTGATGCAGGACAACATAGCACCACTGCAATGGACTGGACTTATACAGCAACACTGGACATATGGCAGCGGAGGACACCACCACCGTGACTGGACTGATGCAGAACAATACACCCCAACTGTACTGATGCAGCACAACACAGCACCACTGGACTGGACTTAAACAGCAGCAGAGAACACCACCACTGTGACTGGACTGATGCAGCACAACACAGCACCACTGGACTGGACTTATACAGCAGCACTGGACATATGGCAGCAGAGGACACCACCACTGTGACTGGACTGATGCAGCACAAGACACTACCACTGTACTGATGCAGGACACTGAGGACGGAGACACGTCCTCTCGCTACACTCTCCAATGCTGGAGTGAAAATGGTGGCAATGCGTTGCTCCTTATATGGAATCCAAACCCCGCCAAAATCCGACAGCGGGATGATGACGTTTTGCCTTGTTCTGGTTTCCGAGTCAGGCGGGAAAACCCGAGCCGGGCTCGGGCAGTAAAGTCTGGTAGGGTTCGGTTCTCAGGAAACCAAAGCCGCTCATCTCTAATATATATATGCAAATGACAGAAATATGTGTTAAAAAATCTACAAACTACATAACAGACTATGGGCCTCATTCTGAGGGATACACAGAAGTGCTCACAGCAGCGTCTATTGGAGGTTGGCCTCTACAAGTTTTCCCTTGTATACATCTATGCAGCCAAATGTGTAAAGACTGAGCCATTCACTTTCCGCATCCACAGTGTACATGCTATAATACCGATAGGTGCATCCTTATATGCCACCAATGGTCATACCGTAGAAACTAGCATCACCTCTAGCCTGTGGACTACTATGTGTGCGGCTATGCATCAGTGTATGCTGCTACTCTCACTAATTTGCCAGTGGCACTCTCAAAACACAAGGCGTGAATGTCTAGCCACCTCATATTCACCACCCAGGAACACCCACTACATTTTCAGTAGATTTCTCCCTGTGTGCCCCTGAACTAATAACTGAGACTCATTTGTATAGATTTATATATACATAGTAACATAGTAACTAAGGTTGAAAAAAGACAATTGTCCATCGAGTTCAACCTATTTGTGGTCTCCTATGCAGTCCTATTATAGGACTAGTTATTTTTATGTTAGGACTAGTTAAATTAACTATAATGCGTGCCTACGCACCATAACCCTGAATATCTTTATCCAATAGGAACTTATTTAACCCATTCTTAAAGGTGTTGACTGAGTCCACTGTTACTACTCTCTCAGGCAGGGAATTCCAAACACGTATTGTCCTTACTGTGAAAAAACCTTTTCGCCTCAATGTGCGGAATCTCCTCTCCTCTAACCTAAGCGAGTGACCACGTGTCCTCTGTGCTGATCTTTTAGAAAACAGGTCCCTCCCAAGCTCTGTGTATTGACCCCTTATATATTTGTAGAGGTTGATCATGTCCCCTCTTAGTCTCCTCTTTTCCAGTTTAAACATGCCTAGCCTTGAAAGCCTTTCCCCATATTCCAGTGTCTCCATGCCCTTGATTAGTTTGGTCGCCCGCCTCTGAACCTTTTTTAGCTCCAGGATATCCTTTTTGTAATATGGTGCCCAAAATTGCACACAGTATTCAAGATGAGGCCTCACTAGTGATTTATATAATGGGAGTATAATACTCTCGTCCCTTGCATCAATTCCCCATTTTATGCATGCTAAAATCTTATTAGCCTTCTTTGCTGCACTCTTACTTTGGGTACTGCTGCTTAATTTGTTATCCATGTGAACCCCTAAGTCTTTTTCCAGTACAGAATCCCCTAGTATTACCACATTTAGTATGTAGGTGTAATTTTTGGTCTTGCCCCCACAGTGCATTACCTTACACTTGTCTGTGTTGAATTTCATTCTCCATTTTGCTGCCCATGCTTCCAGTTTAGTTAAGTCGTTCTGAAGAGACTCAGCATCCCACTCCATATTTATAACCTTACACAATTTGGTATCGTCTGTGAAAATTGATACCATGCTCTCTAGACCTACTGTTAGGACATTGATGAAAATGTTGAACAAAAGTGGTCCGAGTACAGACCCTTGTGGCACACCACTTAGTACTTTAGTCCAATTTGAAAATGATCCATTGACCACAACGCGCTGCTCCCTATTATCTAACCAATTACTGACCCAAATGCATATTGTGCTCCCTAGCCCTATTTCTTGTAGCTTATAGATAAGACGCATGTGTGGTACAGTGTCGAAAGCTTTGGCAATATATATATATATATATATATATATATATATAACGGTAGCAACGAGCGCGGCACTGGGAGACGTAAGCAGTAATGTGAAAAAAATCAAATGCTTTTATTCAGTCAATCTACGTTTCGGGGACGCAGCCCCTTCGTCAGGATGAATAAAGTGACAATAAACAGTGTTTAAATACATGTGCAATAAGAGGTTACTCACCGCCTCCAGCCGTCGCGCCGCCCGGGTGCCGGATCTGACGTCACTCCCCCCAACAGGAAGTGTCGCGTCACCGGTCCGTCAAGTCAGCGTTCTCGGGCTGTGGGATACATGCAACCATGGCAACGTAAACAACAAGTGAATCAACTCAAAACACACTCAATATGGCAAGAAACTAAAGTGCAAATCAAACTTTTCAAATGGTCATTGTTGCATGTGTATAATCAATTGATAAAAATTGTTAAAATCTCTTAATAATAGTGCTCATAAGTCTGACCGTCCCTTCCGCTATTAAGAACATAATACATTGCTATAATTGTTTTAATTTGAGCAAATAAGCTGTATCAATTTTTAAATACTTCAAAAACATATACCTGTGTCACCATCAATGTAACATATTGAGACAGAGAGACAGCTGATGCTATCATTACACGCAAGGAAAGTATCTACACCCCAAGGACGTCCACTACTCAACTTCATGACCTAAAGTAGCAACCAGGAATTGACCTCAGTACGTCCACATATATCTGGACGCATGAAGCCACATCTGTAACTGCTTCTACAATTGTTTATAAGAAACATCTCAAGCTTAACATCTCATTTAATCCCTTAGGATATACTGTATTAAGGATTGAGATCCACTTGGCCTCAATCTGCAACAATTTTTTTGATCGATCCCCTCCCCGCAACGACGGAGGGACCTGATCAATGATCTTATAACGCAGGGTGGCCATGCTATGTTTAGCTGTTACGAAATGGCGGGCCACTGGTTGGTCACTAGTCCCTGCTTTATAAGCCTCACGAATGGCATAGCGATGCTGCGCCATCCGTGTCTTGAAGGCACATTCGGTTTTACCGATATATGTTAGCCCACAAGGGCACGTCAACATATACACTACAAATTTTGAATCGCAAGATAATGGATGTTTAATGCTGTATCTCTTACCCGTATGCGGGTGCAAGAAAAAATCTCCTGGAGACAAATAGCTGCAAGTGGTGCATCCACTGCACTTAAAACAGCCATTTTTGCGCTTCAAAAATTTTTTGCTGGTTTGTTCCTTACCGAACTTGGATACATCCGTTTTTACCACATAATCCCTAATACTCTTCCCCTTAGAGTAGCTGTTAAGGAGCCTAGATTGGTATACTTCACCCAGCTCCCTATCAGTTGCCACTATCGGCCATATTGCTTTGGTACTTTTGGCTATATGTTTGCTACTAGTACTAAATTGGGTGACCCAAGGTATCCTGTTTCTGAGGAGTTTTTGTGGTTTGGGGGTCAGTAATTGTTGCCTCGTTTTCTCTAGAGCTTTATTTTTGGCCTGCTCTAGGAGTTCAATGGGATAGCCCCTTTCTCTAAATTTAGAGGTCATTACTTCCAATTGTAGATCACGATCAGCCACTCCATTAGTAATGCGGCATACCCTTAGAAATTGGGAATAAGGTAGACCCCTTGTGGTTGCTTTTGGGTGAAAGCTGTCAAATCTAAGCAAGTTGTTTCTGTCTGTCACCTTAGTATACAACTTGGTACTGATCTTACCTTCTGTGACCATGATACATACATCCAGAAAATTAATCTGTGTATCGTTTGTCTCTATTGTAAATTTGATGGGGCTTGCCGTAGAGTTATGCCGATCTATTAACTCAATCAAGTTGTCTCTAGGGCCTCCCCAAAAAATCAGGACGTCATCTATGTAACGTTGGTATAAACATACTTGTGACATGATGGTAGTGTCCTGTAAAAAGAGTTCTCTTTCTAGGATCCACATGTATGTATTGGCAAATGCCGGGGCCACAGCCGACCCCATAGCACAGCCAGTGCATTGGATGTAAAATTTACTGTCATATATGAAATAGTTATGTACCAGTGTAAACTCCAAGAGTGATAAAAAGAATTCTATGTCTGGGCCGGTGTAATGTGGATTATTGGTTATGAGATGTCTAACAGCCTGCACACCTGCCCCATGTGGGATGCAGGTGTACAGGCTAGACACATCAATAGATGCCAATATGATGTCTTGAGGTAATGGCCCTATATCCTCAAGAAGACGCAAAAGGGCTGAAGTGTCCTTGAGGTGCGTGGTTGTATTTTGAATACACGGTTGCAAGTAACTGTCACAAAAAACAGAAATTACTTCACATAATGACCCTCTGGCCGATATTATAGGTCTACCCGGTGGATTCACTGCATCCTTATGGATTTTAGGGATCACATAAAAAACAGGAACCACCGGGCAGTCTACACAAAGTGCTTTGCTCACACCTGTTGAAATAATTCCATTATCCACAGCATGTTTCAACATACCCTCCAACTCTTTCTTAAATACACTGGTTGGATCTCTGGATAACCTTGCATATGTGGATGTATCAGATAGTAAACGTTCACATTCATTTTTGTACATCACCGTGTCTAATACCACTATACCCCCACCCTTATCTGCCTGTCGTATGATGATGTCCTCTCTTTTACTCAAACCCTTTAAGGCTTCAAATTCATCTTTACTGAGATTGGGAGATGTCTTAATCTTAGGTCTCAACTCTACATCATCCAGCATTCTGCTGAAAGTTTTGATGGAATTATTAGTGGTATTTGGTTCAAACCTGGACCTTGTCAAACGTCTCACCTGGGGTGGTAACAAGTCCATCACTGTGGATGTTCCAGGTGCATCTTGTTTGGAGAAATGTTCTTTAAGTTTGAGAGTTCTCGTCAATTTATAGTTGTCAATTTTCTGTTGGAATGAATCTACTGTCCTAGTGGGGATAAAGGATAAACCTCTGCTCAACACTCTGGATTCCCTTTCAGAGATGTGATTAGAGGATAGGTCAAAAATTAATTGCGTTTGCCCTTCGGTGGTTTTGTTCCGGTGTTGGCTCCTCGCTTGCCTTTTTGTCTGCCCCCCTCTCCTTGTGAAGGCACCTGTCTTCCGGCAATTATCGCCCGGGTACGTACCCCTAAAGGGATCTCCCTTCTGTTCTGAGGGGTATCGTATGTTACTTCATCAGCTTCACTAGCTGAGGTGCTGGAGAAATGTGGGCGCTGTGTCCTCCTCCTAAACGTTGTTGGGTGCCCTCCACGGGGCGGAAGGGGTTGGCTGGCTAGCCATGCATACACTTTATGCTGATCATAGTCTTGCTAGACTTTAATCCTCTTCTGCTTTTTAAATTTGATCAAATTTAGTTTGTATTGCTCCACTTCATCAGTGAGTTTGCTCAGCCACTCAGGGACAGGTGCTATGTCCAATTTGTTTTCATTCTGATACTGAGCTATCTTCTCTCTTGTAAGTGTTAACTCACGGGTGGACTCTTCAATCACAAGCAGTAACAAGTCCATAGAACACTTGTTGAGTACCGCTATCCACTTCTTGCAGAAGTTTACATCGTAGCGGCCTATGGTCGGCATATTGTGGATCCTAAATCCACGTGGTATTTGCTTCGCTCTGAAATAATCTGACAGGGTGATAGCATGATACATAAAATCTATCTCCCTTTTCCGGAGCTTAAGCAGTTCTTTGAAGGTATCCTCACCTGTCTTGGCGATATCGGTATCAAACACAGTTTCTTTACTCAATATACTTTCCGCTTCAGCCTCAGAGAAACTTAATGTTTCATAAGTGTCACAGTGTAGAAATCGTGTTGCTCCCTCCGCAACTGCATCGTTAGGGCTGGTCATCATGTGCACAATAATAAAGGTGCAGTCAAAAGTGCTGGTTAAAGTGCAGAACAGTGCTGGATTTAAAGTGCTGGTGCTTTAAAAACCTCCTGCGTGTGGTTAATGGGTATACCTGGGTGCCTTGGTCCAAGCTCAGGGTCCTGTAGCATCAGTGTCCTTGGCTTCATATAGCATACAGAATGACCCGGCACTCCATACGCTCCCCAGCGTTAAAGTATCCTTGCCCCCGTGCCTTCAGCTCCTGGATATTGTGGATCCCTTTCTATAACGGTAGCAACGAGCGCAGCACTGGGAGACGTAAGCAGTAATGTGAAAAAAATCAAATGCTTTTATTCAGTCAATCTACGTTTCGGGGACGCAGCCCCTTCGTCAGGATGAATAAAGTGACAATAAACAGTGTTTAAATACATGTGCAATAAGAGGTTACTCACCGCCTCCAGCCGTCGCGCCGCCCGGGTGCCGGATCTGACGTCACTCCCCCCAACAGGAAGTGTCGCGTCACCGGTCCGTCAAGTCAGCGTTCTCGGGCTGTGGGATACATGCAACCAAGTATGTTTATACCAACGTTACATAGATGACGTCCTGATTTTTTGGGGAGGCCCTAGAGACAACTTGATTGAGTTAATAGATCGGCATAACTCTACGGCAAGCCCCATCAAATTTACAATAGAGACAAACGATACACAGATTAATTTTCTGGATGTATGTATCATGGTCACAGAAGGTAAGATCAGTACCAAGTTGTATACTAAGGTGACAGACAGAAACAACTTGCTTAGATTTGACAGCTTTCACCCAAAAGCAACCACAAGGGGTCTACCTTATTCCCAATTTCTAAGGGTATGCCGCATTACTAATGGAGTGGCTGATCGTGATCTACAATTAGAAGTAATGACCTCTAAATTTAGAGAAAGGGGCTATCCCATTGAACTCCTAGAGCAGGCCAAAAATAAAGCTCTAGAGAAAACGAGGCAACAATTACTGACCCCCAAACCACAAAAACTCCTCAGAAACAGGATACCTTGGGTCACCCAATTTAGTACTAGTAGCAAACATATAGCCAAAAGTACCAAAGCAATATGGCCGATAGTGGCAACTGATAGGGAGCTGGGTGAAGTATACCAATCTAGGCTCCTTAACAGCTACTCTAAGGGGAAGAGTATTAGGGATTATGTGGTAAAAACGGATGTATCCAAGTTCGGTAAGGAACAAACCAGCAAAAATTTTTTGAAGCGCAAAAATGGCTGTTTTAAGTGCAGTGGATGCACCACTTGCAGCTATTTGTCTCCAGGAGATTTTTTCTTGCACCCGCATACGGGTAAGAGATACAGCATTAAACATCCATTATCTTGCGATTCAAAATTTGTAGTGTATATGTTGACGTGCCCTTGTGGGCTAACATATATCGGTAAAACCGAATGTGCCTTCAAGACACGGATGGCGCAGCATCGCTATGCCATTCGTGAGGCTTATAAAGCAGGGACTAGTGACCAACCAGTGGCCCGCCATTTCGTAACAGCTAAACATAGCATGGCCACCCTGCGTTATAAGATCATTGATCAGGTCCCTCCGTCGTTGCGGGGAGGGGATCGATCAAAAAAATTGTTGCAGATTGAGGCCAAGTGGATCTCAATCCTTAATACAGTATATCCTAAGGGATTAAATGAGATGTTAAGCTTGAGATGTTTCTTATAAACAATTGTAGAAGCAGTTACAGATGTGGCTTCATGCGTCCAGATATATGTGGACGTACTGAGGTCAATTCCTGGTTGCTACTTTAGGTCATGAAGTTGAGTAGTGGACGTCCTTGGGGTGTAGATACTTTCCTTGCGTGTAATGATAGCATCAGCTGTCTCTCTGTCTCAATATGTTACATTGATGGTGACACAGGTATATGTTTTTGAAGTATTTAAAAATTGATACAGCTTATTTGCTCAAATTAAAACAATTATAGCAATGTATTATGTTCTTAATAGCGGAAGGGACGGTCAGACTTATGAGCACTATTATTAAGAGATTTTAACAATTTTTATCAATTGATTATACACATGCAACAATGACCATTTGAAAAGTTTGATTTGCACTTTAGTTTCTTGCCATATTGAGTGTGTTTTGAGTTGATTCACTTGTTGTTTACGTTGCCATGGTTGCATGTATCCCACAGCCCGAGAACGCTGACTTGACGGACCGGTGACGCGACACTTCCTGTTGGGGGGAGTGACGTCAGATCCGGCACCCGGGCGGCGCGACGGCTGGAGGCGGTGAGTAACCTCTTATTGCACATGTATTTAAACACTGTTTATTGTCACTTTATTCATCCTGACGAAGGGGCTGCGTCCCCGAAACGTAGATTGACTGAATAAAAGCATTTGATTTTTTTCACATTACTGCTTACGTCTCCCAGTGCCGCGCTCGTTGCTACCGTTATAGAAAGGGATCCACAATATCCAGGAGCTGAAGGCACGGGGGCAAGGATACTTTAACGCTGGGGAGCGTATGGAGTGCCGGGTCATTCTGTATGCTATATATATATATATATATAGATAGATAGATAGATAGATAGATAGATAGATAGATAGATAGATAGATAGATAGACAGACAGATAGACAGACAGACAGACAGACAGACAGACAGACAGACAGACAGATATCTAGATGTGATGTTCAACTTTTTTTCTCATATCCTAATTGACAGATGCCATTATTTATTCCATAATATTGCAAGCTCCACCCTGAATCTGCCATGCTATAGCCAAAATTCAAATTCTTTCTTGTCCTCTCCAGAATTTCTGCAGTCTACCTCTCTTTGCCTACCACTCTATCTCCACTGTACGAATATCCAAAAAACATGCAAGGAAAATAATTTCAAATTCAACATGTCCACTTTTGCCTACAAAATGCCCCCCACTTACTATATGTCCCCCACCTGGGGACTGGATTGTAGTGGTGTTAGAATTAGAACATGAGTGTATGGGAGTGTCAGGTGGGGTGGGAGTGTCTGATTCCCTTAGGGAATTTTGGTGGTTATTCCGAGTTGTTCGCTCACTAGCTGCTTTTAGCAGCATTGCAAATGCTAGGCCGCCGCCCTCTGGGAGTGTATCTTAGCATAGCAGAATAGCGAACGAAAGATTAGCAGAACTGCTACTAAATAATTCCTTGCAGTTTCTGAGTAGCTCCAGACCTACTCCTAGATTGCGATCAGCTCAGTCCGTTTAGTTCCTGGTTTGACGTCACAAACACGCCCTGCGTTCGGCCAGCCACTCCCCCATTTCTGCAGACACTCCTGTGTTTTTGCCTGACACACCTGCGTTTTTCAGCACACTCCCAGAAAACGCTCAGTTACCACCCAGAAATGCCCCTTTCCTGTCAATCACTCACCGATCAGCAGTGCTACTGAAAAGCGCAGCACGAACAACAGCAAAACTGCTAAGTTTTTAGTTAAATAACTAAGCGCGTGCGCGCTGCGTACCATGCGCATGCACATTTAGCAGCAAATCGCAGCATAGCGAAAATCGGCAACGAGCGAACAACTCGGAATGACCACCTTTGATGGCCAGTTTGGACACTGTGTAGACTGTCTCTCCATGGGCATGCCCCACTTAATTGCACACCTCCTTGCTGTAAATAACTTGTACTTGCTCATCCGTGAGCCAACAGTCATAGGGGGTCATTCCGAGTTGATCGTAGCTGTGCTAAATTTAGCACAGCTACGATCTTCTTCCCTGACATGCGGGGGGACACCCAGCACAGGGCTAGCCCGCCCCGCATGTCAGTCTGGCCCCCCTCATAGAAGTGCAAAGGCATCGCATAGCGGCGATGCCTTTGCACTTCAAGAGTAGCTCCCGGCCATCGCAGCTTTAGCGTGCTGGCCGGGAGCTACTCATCGCTCCCCGGCCCGCAGCGGCTGCGTGTGATGTCACGCTGCCGCTGCGGCCCGCCCCCCGTTCGGTCCTGCCACACCTGAGTTGGCCGGACCAAATCCACGAAACGGCGGCCAAGCGGCTGTTCCGCCCCCTCCCGCCCAGCGATCGCCTCTGCCTGTCAATCAGGCAGAGGCGATCGCATCCCTGCTACGGCCTTTGCACTTCGCACTACGCACTACGGCAACGGCGCATGCGCAGCAGGGACCTGTTCGTTCTGCTGCGTTAAAACGCAGCGAGCGAATGGGTCAGAATGACCCCCATAGTGTAGCTGTGTAAGTTATATATTAGTCTAAATTCAGTTTTGTTTACTGTTCATGCAGCCTGCAGTTGCTCTTACTATCCACCTCTCATCCAGTGTCAGTGTACAGATTCATAAGTACAGCCACTGAGCAATAAGCAGGCTTGTGTAGGAGGATTCCACTTGAGAATTGTGTGCTTTATTGCTTGCTTCTGATCGGTCTGATTACGCTAACATATTTTTAATTCGCCAGATGCTTTCCATATCGTCCCTGTTGATTTAGGAATTTATTAATTGGTACATTTTTTTAGACACTTTTACAATTTACATCTTTAGACAGATTGATCCTTTCATCACTAGTCATGACACACATGCTGATATGTATGACAAACCAGAATGTTTAAATATTGGAATAAATAAAACAAGATCTATGTATACATAATGGTATGCACTGAGAATTACAGATCGTTTATTTAATTTACAACTGAAATCAAGTTCTGGTGAATCTCAAACAATTTTAGGAGTTTTCTTCTATAACTATTAACGTTTGATGCTGTGACACGTGTTCTGAACTATAGTTCATAGTCCTGCTTACTGGCCAATTCTTATTGCTATGAATGGCCAGTTTACTATATTATTAAACACATTTGACATGGGAAACGCAGGATTTCTAGAGGGGAGTTTCCAAATGCAATCTACATTCTCCCTCTCTGCGTAACATTGGAGGTCTGTGGGAGCAGTAGAAATACCTAGTACCGACCCTGGACATTAATGGACACATTGGTCTTTTTATACACTGGACACAATGGAATACAGTATTAATATTTAATACTACAGATAGTATAGGCTGTATCAAATGTATTTAACTAACAAGAAAGAAAGAAAGAAAGAAAGAAAGAAAGAAAGAAAGAAAGAAAGAAAGAAAGAAAGAAAGAAAGAAAGAAAGAAAGAAAGAAAGATAATAGAACCGATAGGAAGCAGAACTGTACTAAGTACACATTCTTCCACCAGATGGTCAGTCTTCAGACTCAAACACAGCAAACTTTGTAGAAGAAGTTGCTACCACTGGGCATGCGCAGCAGCTCTGCTCTGTACTTAATGTACTGCATGATGTGGCAGCAGCTCTAGTAATCAAATGATATACTACTGCTATTGTCCTCATAATTTGAGCAGCTGACCAAGAGAACGGGGGTTTCTGGGCAACCAGCAAACACCCCCCCTGCATTTGCCTTTGCCTTTGCTTGATACTAGTTAGCTGTAATTTCTAGATTTCTAATGGGCATAACAAAAACACTACTGATCAATTATTATTATTATCAGTTATTTATATAATGCACACATATTCCGCAGCACTTTACAGAGAGAATATTTGGCCATTCCCATCAGTCCCTGCCCCAGTGGAGCTTACAATCTATATTCCCTATCACATGTACATGCACACTAGGGTTAATTTTATTGAGATCCAATTAACCTACCAGTACATTTTTGGATTGTGGGAGGAAACCAGAGTACCTGGAAGAAACATACGCAAGTACGGGGAGAATATACAAACTCTGCACAGATAGGGCCATGGTGGGAATCGAACCCATGACCTCAGTGCTGTGAGGCAATAATGCTAACCATTACACCATCCGTACTGCCCCATTTCTGTACTGACCCAATTATCCGAGGCATTTTCATTTTATTGTTTGAAGTTCACTTTTAACATAAACATCTTACAATAACAGTAAGCAATATACTAAGTACTTTGAACTATAAATGTATTCAGTATGAACATTTTCTTAAAATCATTTTTTTCTACATATAATAAGCATACATACATGTGTATGGTTTTTATACCTAGTATGATCTTTTACGTTATTGAGCATGCTCTAATGTTCTATCTTGTTTTCTGCAATATTGTTTTAGATCCATCATTTAACCAACAAGATGGTATTTGTTTGTATTGCATCTCCCTCTAGTGCTTAATTTATATTTGGAATGTGTCATGCTGCATGCATAAAACAAGAGGATTATTTTGAGAAACAAAACACTATTTGGAATACCATGATGCTTTAGTGGTTTAAACTATTTCCTAAAATATACTGTATACTCTACTAAACATCAGCAATTTATTCTCCTCTTGCTCTATTGCTCTGCTAAGGGAAGGAGATGCTGTGAAAATTATGATGTTGTTTGTACGAATAAAAAAGACATTCATTAGGTACATATTTGTCCAAAACAGCTAAGTGGCCATCATATACTTATACTTACATTAACAGCTTGTTAGAGGGAATAATGTACAGACAGCAACTCAGTTAGTTGATAGCCATGCAGGAAATTCTTAGTTATGACTATGGCTCCTGAGGCCTCAAAGAAAGGCTGCACTGTGATTGCTTATATGCTTCACAAAGTCACAGTATGCAGCTACAAATTCACATACAAAATATGATATATTATATACAGTATAATATTGGCCAGCCTCCTCTGTATATTTGTAGTTTTCTTTCCTAAATATGCTTTGGTATTTTTCTTTCCTAATTATTATATTTTTTGCCTTACTCTTGCCAGACTGTGGGGGGAATTCAACGGATCCCCTGGGGCTATCCAGTTAGCCCCGAATGCTGTGGACGCAGACACTTATCTGGAATTTTTATTTCAGACTTACCGAGGTCCAGAAAAAAAAAATTCCCAATAAGTGTCCTGTTTTTGTGATTGCGGCAGCGAAAACATATAGGTCTGTGAACTTATAATAGATCCTATGTGCTTTTACCCTAACACAGGTAATTTTTTGGGACGGCTCTAGTTGGATTGCCCAGAAAAACAAGTGGTAAAGTCCCATTTTTATCACCTGAAAAATTAGCGTGGTAAAAGAGATCCCCCCCTGTGTAATGATGAACATAATAGACATATGTCTATTTTCTTAATTAGCTATATGCCTATGTAATTAACCACACATCTACATACTTAACAGTAAACTTGAAAACCAAACACAAACTTCTCACCTGGAACTTTAGAATCGCCTCAAGGAAACTATACAGTTAACACTTCAATAGAAAGTAAACTGAGTTGGAAAGTGATGTTTCAACATGGGAAATGGGGGGAAATGAATAGCATCCTCAGCTATTTTTAATGATTGACCCTTAGAATACCCTAGCAGAAGATATAGAAGCAGAAGTGTAATAAAGAAAATATATTATAGATCTGAAAACTGAAGAATAATCATGACACCAGTATCTCATGCCAATTCCATCTACAAAACAAAAATTATCCCCTGTACTAATAACACTGGCAATCGGAGAAACCAGACGGACTCTGATATACAATATACTTTTCATCAGCAGTAATAAAGAATGGCAAACTAGGTCATTGTGAGGCTATTTAGAAGTTAAGAAAGCTGTAAAATGTATCACTAAATCTAAGGAAACTGGACACATTAACCATTGATAGCCAATCCATAATTCTTAATAAATCAAAATTGTATTTATGTTGTACATTTTAGTTTTATGCATGCCTTTTTTAAATTAATTTCTGCACATTTTTAATCTTGTTACATATTGCTTGTTTGATCATGGCTGTTACTGTAGATATTTTACATTTTTACTACATTTTAAGGTATTATTTTTAACTTATCTCCTACAGGAGCCCATGATAAAATACCCTAATAGTTCAATATTGCATTCCATGTAGAAACAGATGGGTGTGATACAAGATGTCGATGTTCAGGATGTCAACAATCAAAATGTAGACACAAGAATGTTGAAAAGTTCTGAATGTCAACATTTGGTATGTCGATAGTCGCAATGTTGACCATACAGTTTTGCATTGACAAATTTCCCTAATCCTAACTCTAACCCTAATCCAAGTTTTATTTTAACATTAACCATAAACCTAAGCATAATCCTTACCATAAAATCATTAACAAATTGTCTACATTCACAATGTCAATAGGATGTTATGTCGACATGCTGTCATTGTGACATTGTTAATGTTGAAATGTTGAATGTTCGCATTCTGGTGTAGACATTCTGTATGTACAGTATACTGAATCAGATGTAGGAGAAGATACCAATGAAAGACATGATAAGGACAACCATGTTCATTATCTTCAGATTTTATAAATTTTAAAAGAAGACTTTTTGGTGTCAATTATGGTGAAAATGGGGGCATGTTAGCACTTAGCCAAGGTGTGTGTGGTGCATGTGTTGGTATATGTTATGCCTTTTCAATAGCTTGTTTTTTAACCAATTCTATCCTGCCACCATTTATTTAGGTAAACTGTCTAAGAAAAGTACATAATTAGTGCATTTAGGATATAAAAAAATTGATATGACTGGTATGATTTTATGAGTTAAATGAAGCCTAGAACGATGACAGCGTAATCAAGGAATAATCATCTGACATGTTTTATACACTGACTACTTTACCAAACTTCAACTCCATTCTCTATTTGAACTCCTGACAGGAATTAGGCTAAATGCTGTCACTCTGCAAGGAACAAAGTGTGCTATTCTTACTCCAAGATTGGGGATTTCAATCATCAGAAAAATTGTAGGCATAAACTTTCTGAAGAAGCGGGCAGCAGTCCCGTGATACTCATAACAAAAGGTTTTGTGTTTTGGTTTTGGGTTCGGTTCCGCGGCCGTGTTTTGGGTTCGGACGCGTTTTGGCAAAACCTCACCGAAATTTTTTTGTCGGATTCTAGTCCCCAAACAGTGTTATGTTCTCTGTACTTGGAACCCAGGAGATAGGGTGGCAGCAGAAGAGTTGCAAGTACAGATGTGTGAAGCTGCGACAGAACTGGGGTACGCAGCAATACCTAACGGAAAACCCTGACTCCGATGTTCTTCCCTAGTGGTCGACTAATGCCTGTGTGACTATAGTTTTTTGGCCCCAAGGCAGCCGCGTTTGAACGGGCGGATTAGGTCTGCCCGAACTCCGATGCCCCCCGGTCTTAGTTGGTGACAAGGCGTTAACCGAGACAGAGAGAGAACAAAGGGAAAACTAACTAAGACAGACACAAAAGAGAAAGGAGAAACCACAGAAAGTAATAAACTAATTTATGTGCGGTGCGGCCGCCAAGAAAAACCGTAACCAAAGTAACTCTGCCCAAATGCCAAATACGAATCCGTCGTAGTTCGGCAAGGACAACCATATGGAAGCCTCCGCCAAAATGACTTAACTAAAAACAGATAACGAGAACACAGCTTCAGCCATAAGGTGCGGCAGAGCCGCTACTCACGACACCACGGAAGGTATGAGCAGGAAACGACTGGAACCCCGAGGCTACACCAGACCACTCCACTGGAAGACAAACTCGGAGGACAGCAGCAAACGATCCCTCAGACCGTACTCTGGAAACTGTACACAGGACACTGGAGTACACAAGCTGGATGCAGGAAGAAAGGCTCCACTGGAAGCTGCTGACAGGGATCAGGAACAAGCTTGCAGGAAGCTAACCAAGAACTGGAACATACAGGTACAATAACAAACTTCTATCACCAGCACTGGACTCCAGGGGTAGCTGGGTAATAAGGAAAGCACGCCCCAATCAGGATGGCTGGAAGCCAGGCACAAGGTAATGGCCAAAATACTAGCAGGTGAGGTTACACAGACAAGAGCCAGACTGCAGTATACAAACTCACCACATAATGACCAAATATCTGACAGGTGAGGCTTAACACATAGAAAACAGGCTGCAGTTACACAGACTCACCACCAGCGGCCAACAAGAGTGTTCTAAACAAGTACAAGAGAAATCCTGGCATGGAAAAAGAACTATAACATAAAATTCATGAAAAGAAGCCAACAGGAATGAACTACTACTTGTGGTTCATAACAAAAAGAACATCATGCAAAGAAGTAAAAGAGGTGCAATGAGGTAGCTGTATGACTAAGCTAAGCGACACAAGTGTGCAACACCTGACCCATCTAGGAGTGGCACTGCAGTCCCACGGTGGATGCTGGATGCACGTCTAACACCAGCATAGTTGTTATGGCCTCAGTAATCCGCTTTGCAACAGGGTATATATATATACGGCAGTATCACAGGAATTATATGGCAGTACCACTGGACATATATGGCAGAATCACTGGAATTATATGGCAGTACCACTGGACATATACGGCAGTACCACTGGACTTATACGGCAGTATCACTGGACTGGATTTATACGCCAGTACCACTGGATTTATACGGCAGTACCACTGGACATATACGGCAGTATCACTGGACTGAATTTATACGCCACTACCACCAGATTTATATGGCAGTACCTCTGGCATATACGGCAGTATCACTGGACTGGATTTATACGGCAGTACCACTGGATTTATATGGCAGTACCACTGGACATATACGGCAGTATCACTGGACATATACGGCAGTATCACTGGACTGGATTTATATGCCAGTACCACTGGATTTATACGGCAGTATCACTGGACATATACGGCAGTATCACTAGACTGATTTATACGCCAGTACCACTGGATTTATACGGCAGTGCCTGTGGACATATATGGCAGTACCCCTGGACATATATGGCAGTACCGCTGGACATATACAGCAGTATCACTGGACATATATGGCAGTATCACTGGACATATACAGCAGTACCACTGGACATATACGGCAGTATCACTGGACATATACAGCAGTACCACTGGACATATACAGCAGCACAAGGACACCACCACTGGACTGATGCAGGACAACATAGCACCACTGCAATGGACTGGACTTATACAGCAACACTGGACATATGGCAGCGGAGGACACCACCACCGTGACTGGACTGATGCAGAACAATACACCCCAACTGTACTGATGCAGCACAACACAGCACCACTGGACTGGACTTAAACAGCAGCAGAGAACACCACCACTGTGACTGGACTGATGCAGCACAACACAGCACCACTGGACTGGACTTATACAGCAGCACTGGACATATGGCAGCAGAGGACACCACCACTGTGACTGGACTGATGCAGCACAAGACACTACCACTGTACTGATGCAGGACACTGAGGACGGAGACACGTCCTCTCGCTACACTCTCCAATGCTGGAGTGAAAATGGTGGCAATGCGTTGCTCCTTATATGGAATCCAAACCCCGCCAAAATCCGACAGCGGGATGATGACGTTTTGCCTTGTTCTGGTTTCCGAGTCAGGCGGGAAAACCCGAGCCGGGCTCGGGCAGTAAAGTCTGGTAGGGTTCGGTTCTCAGGAAACCAAAGCCGCTCATCTCTAATATATATATGCAAATGACAGAAATATGTGTTAAAAAATCTACAAACTACATAACAGACTATGGGCCTCATTCTGAGGGATACACAGAAGTGCTCACAGCAGCGTCTATTGGAGGTTGGCCTCTACAAGTTTTCCCTTGTATACATCTATGCAGCCAAATGTGTAAAGACTGAGCCATTCACTTTCCGCATCCACAGTGTACATGCTATAATACCGATAGGTGCATCCTTATATGCCACCAATGGTCATACCGTAGAAACTAGCATCACCTCTAGCCTGTGGACTACTATGTGTGCGGCTATGCATCAGTGTATGCTGCTACTCTCACTAATTTGCCAGTGGCACTCTCAAAACACAAGGCGTGAATGTCTAGCCACCTCATATTCACCACCCAGGAACACCCACTACATTTTCAGTAGATTTCTCCCTGTGTGCCCCTGAACTAATAACTGAGACTCATTTGTATAGATTTATATATACATAGTAACATAGTAACTAAGGTTGAAAAAAGACAATTGTCCATCGAGTTCAACCTATTTGTGGTCTCCTATGCAGTCCTATTATAGGACTAGTTATTTTTATGTTAGGACTAGTTAAATTAACTATAATGCGTGCCTACGCACCATAACCCTGAATATCTTTATCCAATAGGAACTTATTTAACCCATTCTTAAAGGTGTTGACTGAGTCCACTGTTACTACTCTCTCAGGCAGGGAATTCCAAACACGTATTGTCCTTACTGTGAAAAAACCTTTTCGCCTCAATGTGCGGAATCTCCTCTCCTCTAACCTAAGCGAGTGACCACGTGTCCTCTGTGCTGATCTTTTAGAAAACAGGTCCCTCCCAAGCTCTGTGTATTGACCCCTTATATATTTGTAGAGGTTGATCATGTCCCCTCTTAGTCTCCTCTTTTCCAGTTTAAACATGCCTAGCCTTGAAAGCCTTTCCCCATATTCCAGTGTCTCCATGCCCTTGATTAGTTTGGTCGCCCGCCTCTGAACCTTTTTTAGCTCCAGGATATCCTTTTTGTAATATGGTGCCCAAAATTGCACACAGTATTCAAGATGAGGCCTCACTAGTGATTTATATAATGGGAGTATAATACTCTCGTCCCTTGCATCAATTCCCCATTTTATGCATGCTAAAATCTTATTAGCCTTCTTTGCTGCACTCTTACTTTGGGTACTGCTGCTTAATTTGTTATCCATGTGAACCCCTAAGTCTTTTTCCAGTACAGAATCCCCTAGTATTACCACATTTAGTATGTAGGTGTAATTTTTGGTCTTGCCCCCACAGTGCATTACCTTACACTTGTCTGTGTTGAATTTCATTCTCCATTTTGCTGCCCATGCTTCCAGTTTAGTTAAGTCGTTCTGAAGAGACTCAGCATCCCACTCCATATTTATAACCTTACACAATTTGGTATCGTCTGTGAAAATTGATACCATGCTCTCTAGACCTACTGTTAGGACATTGATGAAAATGTTGAACAAAAGTGGTCCGAGTACAGACCCTTGTGGCACACCACTTAGTACTTTAGTCCAATTTGAAAATGATCCATTGACCACAACGCGCTGCTCCCTATTATCTAACCAATTACTGACCCAAATGCATATTGTGCTCCCTAGCCCTATTTCTTGTAGCTTATAGATAAGACGCATGTGTGGTACAGTGTCGAAAGCTTTGGCAATATATATATATATATATATATATATATAACGGTAGCAACGAGCGCGGCACTGGGAGACGTAAGCAGTAATGTGAAAAAAATCAAATGCTTTTATTCAGTCAATCTACGTTTCGGGGACGCAGCCCCTTCGTCAGGATGAATAAAGTGACAATAAACAGTGTTTAAATACATGTGCAATAAGAGGTTACTCACCGCCTCCAGCCGTCGCGCCGCCCGGGTGCCGGATCTGACGTCACTCCCCCCAACAGGAAGTGTCGCGTCACCGGTCCGTCAAGTCAGCGTTCTCGGGCTGTGGGATACATGCAACCATGGCAACGTAAACAACAAGTGAATCAACTCAAAACACACTCAATATGGCAAGAAACTAAAGTGCAAATCAAACTTTTCAAATGGTCATTGTTGCATGTGTATAATCAATTGATAAAAATTGTTAAAATCTCTTAATAATAGTGCTCATAAGTCTGACCGTCCCTTCCGCTATTAAGAACATAATACATTGCTATAATTGTTTTAATTTGAGCAAATAAGCTGTATCAATTTTTAAATACTTCAAAAACATATACCTGTGTCACCATCAATGTAACATATTGAGACAGAGAGACAGCTGATGCTATCATTACACGCAAGGAAAGTATCTACACCCCAAGGACGTCCACTACTCAACTTCATGACCTAAAGTAGCAACCAGGAATTGACCTCAGTACGTCCACATATATCTGGACGCATGAAGCCACATCTGTAACTGCTTCTACAATTGTTTATAAGAAACATCTCAAGCTTAACATCTCATTTAATCCCTTAGGATATACTGTATTAAGGATTGAGATCCACTTGGCCTCAATCTGCAACAATTTTTTTGATCGATCCCCTCCCCGCAACGACGGAGGGACCTGATCAATGATCTTATAACGCAGGGTGGCCATGCTATGTTTAGCTGTTACGAAATGGCGGGCCACTGGTTGGTCACTAGTCCCTGCTTTATAAGCCTCACGAATGGCATAGCGATGCTGCGCCATCCGTGTCTTGAAGGCACATTCGGTTTTACCGATATATGTTAGCCCACAAGGGCACGTCAACATATACACTACAAATTTTGAATCGCAAGATAATGGATGTTTAATGCTGTATCTCTTACCCGTATGCGGGTGCAAGAAAAAATCTCCTGGAGACAAATAGCTGCAAGTGGTGCATCCACTGCACTTAAAACAGCCATTTTTGCGCTTCAAAAATTTTTTGCTGGTTTGTTCCTTACCGAACTTGGATACATCCGTTTTTACCACATAATCCCTAATACTCTTCCCCTTAGAGTAGCTGTTAAGGAGCCTAGATTGGTATACTTCACCCAGCTCCCTATCAGTTGCCACTATCGGCCATATTGCTTTGGTACTTTTGGCTATATGTTTGCTACTAGTACTAAATTGGGTGACCCAAGGTATCCTGTTTCTGAGGAGTTTTTGTGGTTTGGGGGTCAGTAATTGTTGCCTCGTTTTCTCTAGAGCTTTATTTTTGGCCTGCTCTAGGAGTTCAATGGGATAGCCCCTTTCTCTAAATTTAGAGGTCATTACTTCCAATTGTAGATCACGATCAGCCACTCCATTAGTAATGCGGCATACCCTTAGAAATTGGGAATAAGGTAGACCCCTTGTGGTTGCTTTTGGGTGAAAGCTGTCAAATCTAAGCAAGTTGTTTCTGTCTGTCACCTTAGTATACAACTTGGTACTGATCTTACCTTCTGTGACCATGATACATACATCCAGAAAATTAATCTGTGTATCGTTTGTCTCTATTGTAAATTTGATGGGGCTTGCCGTAGAGTTATGCCGATCTATTAACTCAATCAAGTTGTCTCTAGGGCCTCCCCAAAAAATCAGGACGTCATCTATGTAACGTTGGTATAAACATACTTGTGACATGATGGTAGTGTCCTGTAAAAAGAGTTCTCTTTCTAGGATCCACATGTATGTATTGGCAAATGCCGGGGCCACAGCCGACCCCATAGCACAGCCAGTGCATTGGATGTAAAATTTACTGTCATATATGAAATAGTTATGTACCAGTGTAAACTCCAAGAGTGATAAAAAGAATTCTATGTCTGGGCCGGTGTAATGTGGATTATTGGTTATGAGATGTCTAACAGCCTGCACACCTGCCCCATGTGGGATGCAGGTGTACAGGCTAGACACATCAATAGATGCCAATATGATGTCTTGAGGTAATGGCCCTATATCCTCAAGAAGACGCAAAAGGGCTGAAGTGTCCTTGAGGTGCGTGGTTGTATTTTGAATACACGGTTGCAAGTAACTGTCACAAAAAACAGAAATTACTTCACATAATGACCCTCTGGCCGATATTATAGGTCTACCCGGTGGATTCACTGCATCCTTATGGATTTTAGGGATCACATAAAAAACAGGAACCACCGGGCAGTCTACACAAAGTGCTTTGCTCACACCTGTTGAAATAATTCCATTATCCACAGCATGTTTCAACATACCCTCCAACTCTTTCTTAAATACACTGGTTGGATCTCTGGATAACCTTGCATATGTGGATGTATCAGATAGTAAACGTTCACATTCATTTTTGTACATCACCGTGTCTAATACCACTATACCCCCACCCTTATCTGCCTGTCGTATGATGATGTCCTCTCTTTTACTCAAACCCTTTAAGGCTTCAAATTCATCTTTACTGAGATTGGGAGATGTCTTAATCTTAGGTCTCAACTCTACATCATCCAGCATTCTGCTGAAAGTTTTGATGGAATTATTAGTGGTATTTGGTTCAAACCTGGACCTTGTCAAACGTCTCACCTGGGGTGGTAACAAGTCCATCACTGTGGATGTTCCAGGTGCATCTTGTTTGGAGAAATGTTCTTTAAGTTTGAGAGTTCTCGTCAATTTATAGTTGTCAATTTTCTGTTGGAATGAATCTACTGTCCTAGTGGGGATAAAGGATAAACCTCTGCTCAACACTCTGGATTCCCTTTCAGAGATGTGATTAGAGGATAGGTCAAAAATTAATTGCGTTTGCCCTTCGGTGGTTTTGTTCCGGTGTTGGCTCCTCGCTTGCCTTTTTGTCTGCCCCCCTCTCCTTGTGAAGGCACCTGTCTTCCGGCAATTATCGCCCGGGTACGTACCCCTAAAGGGATCTCCCTTCTGTTCTGAGGGGTATCGTATGTTACTTCATCAGCTTCACTAGCTGAGGTGCTGGAGAAATGTGGGCGCTGTGTCCTCCTCCTAAACGTTGTTGGGTGCCCTCCACGGGGCGGAAGGGGTTGGCTGGCTAGCCATGCATACACTTTATGCTGATCATAGTCTTGCTAGACTTTAATCCTCTTCTGCTTTTTAAATTTGATCAAATTTAGTTTGTATTGCTCCACTTCATCAGTGAGTTTGCTCAGCCACTCAGGGACAGGTGCTATGTCCAATTTGTTTTCATTCTGATACTGAGCTATCTTCTCTCTTGTAAGTGTTAACTCACGGGTGGACTCTTCAATCACAAGCAGTAACAAGTCCATAGAACACTTGTTGAGTACCGCTATCCACTTCTTGCAGAAGTTTACATCGTAGCGGCCTATGGTCGGCATATTGTGGATCCTAAATCCACGTGGTATTTGCTTCGCTCTGAAATAATCTGACAGGGTGATAGCATGATACATAAAATCTATCTCCCTTTTCCGGAGCTTAAGCAGTTCTTTGAAGGTATCCTCACCTGTCTTGGCGATATCGGTATCAAACACAGTTTCTTTACTCAATATACTTTCCGCTTCAGCCTCAGAGAAACTTAATGTTTCATAAGTGTCACAGTGTAGAAATCGTGTTGCTCCCTCCGCAACTGCATCGTTAGGGCTGGTCATCATGTGCACAATAATAAAGGTGCAGTCAAAAGTGCTGGTTAAAGTGCAGAACAGTGCTGGATTTAAAGTGCTGGTGCTTTAAAAACCTCCTGCGTGTGGTTAATGGGTATACCTGGGTGCCTTGGTCCAAGCTCAGGGTCCTGTAGCATCAGTGTCCTTGGCTTCATATAGCATACAGAATGACCCGGCACTCCATACGCTCCCCAGCGTTAAAGTATCCTTGCCCCCGTGCCTTCAGCTCCTGGATATTGTGGATCCCTTTCTATAACGGTAGCAACGAGCGCAGCACTGGGAGACGTAAGCAGTAATGTGAAAAAAATCAAATGCTTTTATTCAGTCAATCTACGTTTCGGGGACGCAGCCCCTTCGTCAGGATGAATAAAGTGACAATAAACAGTGTTTAAATACATGTGCAATAAGAGGTTACTCACCGCCTCCAGCCGTCGCGCCGCCCGGGTGCCGGATCTGACGTCACTCCCCCCAACAGGAAGTGTCGCGTCACCGGTCCGTCAAGTCAGCGTTCTCGGGCTGTGGGATACATGCAACCAAGTATGTTTATACCAACGTTACATAGATGACGTCCTGATTTTTTGGGGAGGCCCTAGAGACAACTTGATTGAGTTAATAGATCGGCATAACTCTACGGCAAGCCCCATCAAATTTACAATAGAGACAAACGATACACAGATTAATTTTCTGGATGTATGTATCATGGTCACAGAAGGTAAGATCAGTACCAAGTTGTATACTAAGGTGACAGACAGAAACAACTTGCTTAGATTTGACAGCTTTCACCCAAAAGCAACCACAAGGGGTCTACCTTATTCCCAATTTCTAAGGGTATGCCGCATTACTAATGGAGTGGCTGATCGTGATCTACAATTAGAAGTAATGACCTCTAAATTTAGAGAAAGGGGCTATCCCATTGAACTCCTAGAGCAGGCCAAAAATAAAGCTCTAGAGAAAACGAGGCAACAATTACTGACCCCCAAACCACAAAAACTCCTCAGAAACAGGATACCTTGGGTCACCCAATTTAGTACTAGTAGCAAACATATAGCCAAAAGTACCAAAGCAATATGGCCGATAGTGGCAACTGATAGGGAGCTGGGTGAAGTATACCAATCTAGGCTCCTTAACAGCTACTCTAAGGGGAAGAGTATTAGGGATTATGTGGTAAAAACGGATGTATCCAAGTTCGGTAAGGAACAAACCAGCAAAAATTTTTTGAAGCGCAAAAATGGCTGTTTTAAGTGCAGTGGATGCACCACTTGCAGCTATTTGTCTCCAGGAGATTTTTTCTTGCACCCGCATACGGGTAAGAGATACAGCATTAAACATCCATTATCTTGCGATTCAAAATTTGTAGTGTATATGTTGACGTGCCCTTGTGGGCTAACATATATCGGTAAAACCGAATGTGCCTTCAAGACACGGATGGCGCAGCATCGCTATGCCATTCGTGAGGCTTATAAAGCAGGGACTAGTGACCAACCAGTGGCCCGCCATTTCGTAACAGCTAAACATAGCATGGCCACCCTGCGTTATAAGATCATTGATCAGGTCCCTCCGTCGTTGCGGGGAGGGGATCGATCAAAAAAATTGTTGCAGATTGAGGCCAAGTGGATCTCAATCCTTAATACAGTATATCCTAAGGGATTAAATGAGATGTTAAGCTTGAGATGTTTCTTATAAACAATTGTAGAAGCAGTTACAGATGTGGCTTCATGCGTCCAGATATATGTGGACGTACTGAGGTCAATTCCTGGTTGCTACTTTAGGTCATGAAGTTGAGTAGTGGACGTCCTTGGGGTGTAGATACTTTCCTTGCGTGTAATGATAGCATCAGCTGTCTCTCTGTCTCAATATGTTACATTGATGGTGACACAGGTATATGTTTTTGAAGTATTTAAAAATTGATACAGCTTATTTGCTCAAATTAAAACAATTATAGCAATGTATTATGTTCTTAATAGCGGAAGGGACGGTCAGACTTATGAGCACTATTATTAAGAGATTTTAACAATTTTTATCAATTGATTATACACATGCAACAATGACCATTTGAAAAGTTTGATTTGCACTTTAGTTTCTTGCCATATTGAGTGTGTTTTGAGTTGATTCACTTGTTGTTTACGTTGCCATGGTTGCATGTATCCCACAGCCCGAGAACGCTGACTTGACGGACCGGTGACGCGACACTTCCTGTTGGGGGGAGTGACGTCAGATCCGGCACCCGGGCGGCGCGACGGCTGGAGGCGGTGAGTAACCTCTTATTGCACATGTATTTAAACACTGTTTATTGTCACTTTATTCATCCTGACGAAGGGGCTGCGTCCCCGAAACGTAGATTGACTGAATAAAAGCATTTGATTTTTTTCACATTACTGCTTACGTCTCCCAGTGCCGCGCTCGTTGCTACCGTTATAGAAAGGGATCCACAATATCCAGGAGCTGAAGGCACGGGGGCAAGGATACTTTAACGCTGGGGAGCGTATGGAGTGCCGGGTCATTCTGTATGCTATATATATATATATATATATATATAGATAGATAGATAGATAGATAGATAGATAGATAGATAGATAGATAGACAGACAGATAGACAGACAGACAGACAGACAGACAGACAGACAGACAGACAGATATCTAGATGTGATGTTCAACTTTTTTTCTCATATCCTAATTGACAGATGCCATTATTTATTCCATAATATTGCAAGCTCCACCCTGAATCTGCCATGCTATAGCCAAAATTCAAATTCTTTCTTGTCCTCTCCAGAATTTCTGCAGTCTACCTCTCTTTGCCTACCACTCTATCTCCACTGTACGAATATCCAAAAAACATGCAAGGAAAATAATTTCAAATTCAACATGTCCACTTTTGCCTACAAAATGCCCCCCACTTACTATATGTCCCCCACCTGGGGACTGGATTGTAGTGGTGTTAGAATTAGAACATGAGTGTATGGGAGTGTCAGGTGGGGTGGGAGTGTCTGATTCCCTTAGGGAATTTTGGTGGTTATTCCGAGTTGTTCGCTCACTAGCTGCTTTTAGCAGCATTGCAAATGCTAGGCCGCCGCCCTCTGGGAGTGTATCTTAGCATAGCAGAATAGCGAACGAAAGATTAGCAGAACTGCTACTAAATAATTCCTTGCAGTTTCTGAGTAGCTCCAGACCTACTCCTAGATTGCGATCAGCTCAGTCCGTTTAGTTCCTGGTTTGACGTCACAAACACGCCCTGCGTTCGGCCAGCCACTCCCCCATTTCTGCAGACACTCCTGTGTTTTTGCCTGACACACCTGCGTTTTTCAGCACACTCCCAGAAAACGCTCAGTTACCACCCAGAAATGCCCCTTTCCTGTCAATCACTCACCGATCAGCAGTGCTACTGAAAAGCGCAGCACGAACAACAGCAAAACTGCTAAGTTTTTAGTTAAATAACTAAGCGCGTGCGCGCTGCGTACCATGCGCATGCACATTTAGCAGCAAATCGCAGCATAGCGAAAATCGGCAACGAGCGAACAACTCGGAATGACCACCTTTGATGGCCAGTTTGGACACTGTGTAGACTGTCTCTCCATGGGCATGCCCCACTTAATTGCACACCTCCTTGCTGTAAATAACTTGTACTTGCTCATCCGTGAGCCAACAGTCATAGGGGGTCATTCCGAGTTGATCGTAGCTGTGCTAAATTTAGCACAGCTACGATCTTCTTCCCTGACATGCGGGGGGACACCCAGCACAGGGCTAGCCCGCCCCGCATGTCAGTCTGGCCCCCCTCATAGAAGTGCAAAGGCATCGCATAGCGGCGATGCCTTTGCACTTCAAGAGTAGCTCCCGGCCATCGCAGCTTTAGCGTGCTGGCCGGGAGCTACTCATCGCTCCCCGGCCCGCAGCGGCTGCGTGTGATGTCACGCTGCCGCTGCGGCCCGCCCCCCGTTCGGTCCTGCCACACCTGAGTTGGCCGGACCAAATCCACGAAACGGCGGCCAAGCGGCTGTTCCGCCCCCTCCCGCCCAGCGATCGCCTCTGCCTGTCAATCAGGCAGAGGCGATCGCATCCCTGCTACGGCCTTTGCACTTCGCACTACGCACTACGGCAACGGCGCATGCGCAGCAGGGACCTGTTCGTTCTGCTGCGTTAAAACGCAGCGAGCGAATGGGTCAGAATGACCCCCATAGTGTAGCTGTGTAAGTTATATATTAGTCTAAATTCAGTTTTGTTTACTGTTCATGCAGCCTGCAGTTGCTCTTACTATCCACCTCTCATCCAGTGTCAGTGTACAGATTCATAAGTACAGCCACTGAGCAATAAGCAGGCTTGTGTAGGAGGATTCCACTTGAGAATTGTGTGCTTTATTGCTTGCTTCTGATCGGTCTGATTACGCTAACATATTTTTAATTCGCCAGATGCTTTCCATATCGTCCCTGTTGATTTAGGAATTTATTAATTGGTACATTTTTTTAGACACTTTTACAATTTACATCTTTAGACAGATTGATCCTTTCATCACTAGTCATGACACACATGCTGATATGTATGACAAACCAGAATGTTTAAATATTGGAATAAATAAAACAAGATCTATGTATACATAATGGTATGCACTGAGAATTACAGATCGTTTATTTAATTTACAACTGAAATCAAGTTCTGGTGAATCTCAAACAATTTTAGGAGTTTTCTTCTATAACTATTAACGTTTGATGCTGTGACACGTGTTCTGAACTATAGTTCATAGTCCTGCTTACTGGCCAATTCTTATTGCTATGAATGGCCAGTTTACTATATTATTAAACACATTTGACATGGGAAACGCAGGATTTCTAGAGGGGAGTTTCCAAATGCAATCTACATTCTCCCTCTCTGCGTAACATTGGAGGTCTGTGGGAGCAGTAGAAATACCTAGTACCGACCCTGGACATTAATGGACACATTGGTCTTTTTATACACTGGACACAATGGAATACAGTATTAATATTTAATACTACAGATAGTATAGGCTGTATCAAATGTATTTAACTAACAAGAAAGAAAGAAAGAAAGAAAGAAAGAAAGAAAGAAAGAAAGAAAGAAAGAAAGAAAGAAAGAAAGAAAGAAAGAAAGAAAGATAATAGAACCGATAGGAAGCAGAACTGTACTAAGTACACATTCTTCCACCAGATGGTCAGTCTTCAGACTCAAACACAGCAAACTTTGTAGAAGAAGTTGCTACCACTGGGCATGCGCAGCAGCTCTGCTCTGTACTTAATGTACTGCATGATGTGGCAGCAGCTCTAGTAATCAAATGATATACTACTGCTATTGTCCTCATAATTTGAGCAGCTGACCAAGAGAACGGGGGTTTCTGGGCAACCAGCAAACACCCCCCCTGCATTTGCCTTTGCCTTTGCTTGATACTAGTTAGCTGTAATTTCTAGATTTCTAATGGGCATAACAAAAACACTACTGATCAATTATTATTATTATCAGTTATTTATATAATGCACACATATTCCGCAGCACTTTACAGAGAGAATATTTGGCCATTCCCATCAGTCCCTGCCCCAGTGGAGCTTACAATCTATATTCCCTATCACATGTACATGCACACTAGGGTTAATTTTATTGAGATCCAATTAACCTACCAGTACATTTTTGGATTGTGGGAGGAAACCAGAGTACCTGGAAGAAACATACGCAAGTACGGGGAGAATATACAAACTCTGCACAGATAGGGCCATGGTGGGAATCGAACCCATGACCTCAGTGCTGTGAGGCAATAATGCTAACCATTACACCATCCGTACTGCCCCATTTCTGTACTGACCCAATTATCCGAGGCATTTTCATTTTATTGTTTGAAGTTCACTTTTAACATAAACATCTTACAATAACAGTAAGCAATATACTAAGTACTTTGAACTATAAATGTATTCAGTATGAACATTTTCTTAAAATCATTTTTTTCTACATATAATAAGCATACATACATGTGTATGGTTTTTATACCTAGTATGATCTTTTACGTTATTGAGCATGCTCTAATGTTCTATCTTGTTTTCTGCAATATTGTTTTAGATCCATCATTTAACCAACAAGATGGTATTTGTTTGTATTGCATCTCCCTCTAGTGCTTAATTTATATTTGGAATGTGTCATGCTGCATGCATAAAACAAGAGGATTATTTTGAGAAACAAAACACTATTTGGAATACCATGATGCTTTAGTGGTTTAAACTATTTCCTAAAATATACTGTATACTCTACTAAACATCAGCAATTTATTCTCCTCTTGCTCTATTGCTCTGCTAAGGGAAGGAGATGCTGTGAAAATTATGATGTTGTTTGTACGAATAAAAAAGACATTCATTAGGTACATATTTGTCCAAAACAGCTAAGTGGCCATCATATACTTATACTTACATTAACAGCTTGTTAGAGGGAATAATGTACAGACAGCAACTCAGTTAGTTGATAGCCATGCAGGAAATTCTTAGTTATGACTATGGCTCCTGAGGCCTCAAAGAAAGGCTGCACTGTGATTGCTTATATGCTTCACAAAGTCACAGTATGCAGCTACAAATTCACATACAAAATATGATATATTATATACAGTATAATATTGGCCAGCCTCCTCTGTATATTTGTAGTTTTCTTTCCTAAATATGCTTTGGTATTTTTCTTTCCTAATTATTATATTTTTTGCCTTACTCTTGCCAGACTGTGGGGGGAATTCAACGGATCCCCTGGGGCTATCCAGTTAGCCCCGAATGCTGTGGACGCAGACACTTATCTGGAATTTTTATTTCAGACTTACCGAGGTCCAGAAAAAAAAAATTCCCAATAAGTGTCCTGTTTTTGTGATTGCGGCAGCGAAAACATATAGGTCTGTGAACTTATAATAGATCCTATGTGCTTTTACCCTAACACAGGTAATTTTTTGGGACGGCTCTAGTTGGATTGCCCAGAAAAACAAGTGGTAAAGTCCCATTTTTATCACCTGAAAAATTAGCGTGGTAAAAGAGATCCCCCCCTGTGTAATGATGAACATAATAGACATATGTCTATTTTCTTAATTAGCTATATGCCTATGTAATTAACCACACATCTACATACTTAACAGTAAACTTGAAAACCAAACACAAACTTCTCACCTGGAACTTTAGAATCGCCTCAAGGAAACTATACAGTTAACACTTCAATAGAAAGTAAACTGAGTTGGAAAGTGATGTTTCAACATGGGAAATGGGGGGAAATGAATAGCATCCTCAGCTATTTTTAATGATTGACCCTTAGAATACCCTAGCAGAAGATATAGAAGCAGAAGTGTAATAAAGAAAATATATTATAGATCTGAAAACTGAAGAATAATCATGACACCAGTATCTCATGCCAATTCCATCTACAAAACAAAAATTATCCCCTGTACTAATAACACTGGCAATCGGAGAAACCAGACGGACTCTGATATACAATATACTTTTCATCAGCAGTAATAAAGAATGGCAAACTAGGTCATTGTGAGGCTATTTAGAAGTTAAGAAAGCTGTAAAATGTATCACTAAATCTAAGGAAACTGGACACATTAACCATTGATAGCCAATCCATAATTCTTAATAAATCAAAATTGTATTTATGTTGTACATTTTAGTTTTATGCATGCCTTTTTTAAATTAATTTCTGCACATTTTTAATCTTGTTACATATTGCTTGTTTGATCATGGCTGTTACTGTAGATATTTTACATTTTTACTACATTTTAAGGTATTATTTTTAACTTATCTCCTACAGGAGCCCATGATAAAATACCCTAATAGTTCAATATTGCATTCCATGTAGAAACAGATGGGTGTGATACAAGATGTCGATGTTCAGGATGTCAACAATCAAAATGTAGACACAAGAATGTTGAAAAGTTCTGAATGTCAACATTTGGTATGTCGATAGTCGCAATGTTGACCATACAGTTTTGCATTGACAAATTTCCCTAATCCTAACTCTAACCCTAATCCAAGTTTTATTTTAACATTAACCATAAACCTAAGCATAATCCTTACCATAAAATCATTAACAAATTGTCTACATTCACAATGTCAATAGGATGTTATGTCGACATGCTGTCATTGTGACATTGTTAATGTTGAAATGTTGAATGTTCGCATTCTGGTGTAGACATTCTGTATGTACAGTATACTGAATCAGATGTAGGAGAAGATACCAATGAAAGACATGATAAGGACAACCATGTTCATTATCTTCAGATTTTATAAATTTTAAAAGAAGACTTTTTGGTGTCAATTATGGTGAAAATGGGGGCATGTTAGCACTTAGCCAAGGTGTGTGTGGTGCATGTGTTGGTATATGTTATGCCTTTTCAATAGCTTGTTTTTTAACCAATTCTATCCTGCCACCATTTATTTAGGTAAACTGTCTAAGAAAAGTACATAATTAGTGCATTTAGGATATAAAAAAATTGATATGACTGGTATGATTTTATGAGTTAAATGAAGCCTAGAACGATGACAGCGTAATCAAGGAATAATCATCTGACATGTTTTATACACTGACTACTTTACCAAACTTCAACTCCATTCTCTATTTGAACTCCTGACAGGAATTAGGCTAAATGCTGTCACTCTGCAAGGAACAAAGTGTGCTATTCTTACTCCAAGATTGGGGATTTCAATCATCAGAAAAATTGTAGGCATAAACTTTCTGAAGAAGCGGGCAGCAGTCCCGTGATACTCATAACAAAAGGTTTTGTGTTTTGGTTTTGGGTTCGGTTCCGCGGCCGTGTTTTGGGTTCGGACGCGTTTTGGCAAAACCTCACCGAAATTTTTTTGTCGGATTCGGGTGTGTTTTGGTTTCGGGTGTTTTTTTAAAAAAACCCTAAAAAACAGCTTAAATCATAGAATTTGGGGGTCATTTTGATCCCATAGTATTATTAACCTCAATAACCATAATTTCCACTCATTTTCAGTCTATTCTGAACACCTCACATCTCACAATATTATTTTTAGTCCTAAAATTTGCACCGAGGTCGCTGGATGGCTAAGCTAAGCGACCCAAGTGGCCGACACAAACACCTGGCCCATCTAGGAGTGGCACTGCAGTGTCAGACAGGATGGCACTTCAAAAAAATACTCCCCAAACAGCACATGATGCAAAGAAAAAAAGAGGCGCACCAAGGTCGCTGTGTGACTAAGCTAAGCGACACAAGTGGCCGACACAAACACCTGGCCCATCTAGGAGTGGCACTGCAGTGTCACGCAGGATGGCCCTTCAAAAAAATACTTCCCAAACAGCACATGATGCAAAGAAAAAAAGAGGCGCAATGCGGTAGCTGTGTGACTAAGATAAGCGACCCAAGTGGCCGACACAAACATCTGGCCCATCTAGGAGTGGCACTGCAGTGTCACGCAGGATGGCCCTTCAAAAGAATACTCCCCAAACAGCACATGATGCAAAGAAAAATGAAAGAAAAAAGAGGTGCAAGATGGAATTGTCCTAGGGCCCTCCCACCCACCCTTATGTTGTATAAACAGGACATGCACACTTTAACGAACCCATCATTTCAGTGACAGGGTCTGCCACACGACTGTGACTGAAATGACTGGTTGGTTTGGGCCCCCACCAAAAAAGAAGCAATCAATCTCTCCTTGCACAAACTGGCTCTACAGAGGCAAGATGTCCACCTCCTCCTCATCGTCCGATTCCTCACCCCTTTCACTGTGTACATCCCCCTCCTCACAGATTATTAATTCGTCCCCACTGGAATCCACCATCTCAGGTCCCCGTGTACTTTCTGGAGGCAATTGCTGCTGGTGAATGTCTCCACGGAGGAATTGATTATAATTCATTTTAATGAACATCATCTTCTCCACATTTTCTGGAAGTAACCTCGTACGCCGATTGCTGACAAGGTGAGCGGCTGCACTAAACACTCTTTCGGAGTACACACTGGAGGGAGGGAAACTTAGGTAGAATAAAGCCAGTTTCTGCAAGGGCCTCCAAATTGCCTCTTTTTCCTGCCAGTATACGTACGGACTGTCTGACGTGCCTACTTGGATGCGGTCACTCATATAATCCTCCACCATTCTTTCAATGGTGAGAGAATCATATGCAGTGACAGTAGACGACATGTCAGTAATCGTTGGCAGGTCCTTCAGTCCGGACCAGATGTCAGCACTCGCTCCAGACTGCCCTGCATCACCGCCAGCGGGTGGGCTCGGAATTCTTAGCCTTTTCCTCGCACCCCCAGTTGCGGGAGAATGTGAAGGAGGAGCTGTTGACGGGTCACGTTCCGCTTGACTTGACAATTTTCTCACCAGCAGGTCTTTGAACCCCTGCAGACTTGTGTCTGCCGGAAAGAGAGATACAACGTAGGTTTTAAATCTAGGATCGAGTACGGTGGCCAAAATGTAGTGCTCTGATTTCAACAGATTGACCACCCGTGAATTCTGGTTAAGCGAATGAAGGGCTCCATCCACAAGTCCCACATGCCTAGCAGAATCGCTCTGTTTTAGCTCCTCCTTCAATGTCTCCAGCTTCTTCTGCAAAAGCCTGATGAGGGGAATGACCTGACTCAGGCTGGCAGTGTCTGAACTGACTTCACGTGTGGCAAGTTCAAAGGGTTGCAGAACCTTGCACAACGTTGAAATCATTCTCCACTGCGCTTGAGACAGGTGCATTCCACCTCCTTTGCCTATATCGTGGCCAGATGTATAGGCTTGAATGGCCTTTTGCTGCTCCTCCATCCTCTGAAGCATATAGAGGGTTGAATTCCACCTCGTTACCACCTCCTGCTTCAGATGATGGCAGGGCAGGTTCAGGTATTTTTGGTGGTGCTCCAGTCTTCTGTACACGGTGCCTGAACGCCGAAAGTGGCCCGCAATTCTTCGGGCCACCGACAGCATCTCTTGCACGCCCCTGTCGTTTTTTAAATAATTCTGCACTACCAAATTCAAGGTATGTGCAAAACATTGGACGTGCAGGAATTTGCCCAGATGTAATGCACGCACAATATTGCTGGCGTTGTCCGATGTCACAAATCCCCAGGAGAGTCCAATTGGGGTAAGCCATTCTGCGATGATCTTCCTCAGTTGCCGTAAGAGGTTTTCAGCTGCGTGCGTATTCTGGAAAGCGGTGATACAAAGCGTAGCCTGCCTAGGAACGATTTGGCGTTTGCGAGATGCTGCTACTGGTGCCGCCGCTGCTGTTCTTGCAGCGGGAGGCAATACATCTACCCAGTGGGCTGTCACAGTCATATAGTCCTGAGTCTGCCCTGCTCCACTTGTCCACATGTCCGTGGTTAAGTGGACATTGGGTACAACTGCATTTTTTAGGACACTGGTGAGTCTTTTTCTGAGGTCTGTGTACATTTTCGGTATCGCCTGCCTAGAGAAATGGACCCTAGATGGTATTTGTTACCGGGGACACAGTACCTCAATCAAGTCTATACTTGGCTCTGAATTAACGATGTATACCGGAACCATGTTTCTCACTGCCCAGGCTGCCAAGGCCTCAGTTATCCGCTTTGCAGCAGGATGACTGCTGTGATATTTCATCTTCCTCGCAAAGGACTGTTGGACAGTCAATTGCTTACTGGAAGTAGTACAAGTGGTCTTCCGACTTCCCCTCTGGGATGACCATCGACTCCCAGCAGCAACAACAGCAGCGCCAGCAGCAGTAGGCGTTACACTCAAGGATGCATCGGAGGAAACCCAGGCAGGAGAGGACTCGTCAGACTTGCCAGTGACATGGCCTGCAGGACTATTGGCTTTCCTGGGTAAGGAGGAAATTGACACTGAGGGAGTTGGTGGTGTGGTTTGCAGGAGCTTGGTTACAAGAGGAAGGGATTTACTGGTCAGTGGACTGCTTCCGCTGTCGCCCAAAATTTTTGAACTTGTCACTGACTTATGATGAATGCGCTGCAGGTGACGTATAAGGGAGGATGTTCCGAGGTGGTTAACGTCCTTACCCCTACTTATTACAGCTTGACAAAGGCAACACACGGCTTGACACCTGTTGTCCGCATTTGTGTTGAAATAATTCCACACCGAAGAGCAGATTTTTTTGGTATTTTGACCAGGCATGTCAATGGCCATATTCGTCCCACGGACAACAGGCTTCTCCCCGGGTGCCTGACTTAAACAAACCACCTCACCATCAGAATCCTCCTTGTCAATTTCCTCCCCAGCGCCAGCAACACCCATATCCTCATCCTGGTGTACTTCAACACTGACATCTTCAATTTGACTATCAGGAACCGGACTGCGGGTGCTCCTTCCAGCACTTGCAGGGGGCGTGCAAATGGTGGAAGGCGCAAGCTCTTCCCGTCCAGTGTTGGGAAGGTCAGGCATCGCAACCGACACAATTGGACTCTCCTTGGGGATTTGTGATTTCGAAGAACGCACAGTTCTTTGCTGTGCTTTTGCCAGCTTAAGTCTTTTCTTTTTTCTAGCGAGAGGATGAGTGCTTCCATCCTCATGTGAAGCTGAACCACTAGCCATGAACATAGGCCAGGGCCTCAGCCGTTCCTTGCCACTCCGTGTCGTAAATGGCATATTGGCAAGTTTACGCTTCTCCTCAGACGCTTTTAATTTTGATTTTTGGGTCATTTTACTGATCTTTTGTGTTTTGGATTTTACATGCTCTGTACTATGACATTGGGCATCGGCCTTGGCAGACGACGTTGATGGCATTTCATCGTCTCGGCCATGACAAGTGGCAGCAGCTTCAGCACGAGGTGGAAGTGGATCTTGATCTTTCCCTATTTTTTTAACCTCCATATTTTTGTTCTCCATATTTTAATGCGCACAACTAAAAGGCACCACAGGTATACAATGTAGATGGATGGATGGATAGTATACTTATGGACGACGAGTGACGACACAGAGGTAGGTACAGCAGTGGCCTACCGTACTGCTATATACAGTATAATAAATGGACCTGGTGGACACTGTCAGCAAACTGCTAAACTAGTATAAAGAAAAAAAGCCACCACAGGTATACAATGTAGATGGATGGATAGTATACTTATTATTATTAATGGATGACGAGTGACTGACGACACAGAGGTAGGTACAGCAGTGGCCTACCGTACTGCTATATACTAGAGATGAGCGGGTTCGGTTTCTCTGAATCCGAACCCGCCAGAACTTCATGTTTTTTTTCACGGGTCCGAGCGACTTGGATCTTCCCGCCTTGCTCGGTTAACCCGAGCGCGCCCGAACGTCATCATGACGCTGTCGGATTCTCGCGAGGCTCGGATTCTATATAAGGAGCCGCGCGTCGCCGCCATTTTCACACATGCATTGAGATTGATAGGGAGAGGACGTGGCTGGCGTCCTCTCCGTTTAGAATTAGAATAGATTAGAGAGACACTTGATTTACTAATTTTGGGGAGCATTAGGAGTACTCAGTAGTGTACAGTGCAGAGTTTTGCTGATAGTGACCAGTGACCACCACTTTTATTTATAATCCGTTCTCTGCCTGAAAAAAGCGATACACAGCACACAGTGACTCAGTCACATACCATATCTGTGTGCACTGCTCAGGCTCAGGCCAGTGTGCTGCATCATCTATTATCTATATATAATATTATATATATCTGTCTGACTGCTCAGCTCACACAGCTTATAATTGTGGGGGAGACTGGGGAGCACTACTGCAGTGCCAGTTATAGGTTATAGCAGGAGCCAGGAGTACATAATATTATATTAAAATTAAACAGTGCACACTTTTGCTGCAGGAGTGCCACTGCCAGTGTGACTAGTGACCAGTGACCTGACCACCAGTATATAATATTAGTAGTATACTATCTCTTTATCAACCAGTCTATATTAGCAGCAGACACAGTACAGTGCGGTAGTTCACGGCTGTGGCTACCTCTGTGTCGGCACTCGGCAGCCCGTCCATAATTGTATATACCAGTGACCTAACCGTGGTTTTTTTTTCTTTCTTTATACATACATACTAGTTACGAGTATACTATCTCTTTATCAACCAGTCTATATATTAGCAGCAGACACAGTACAGTGCGGTAGTTCACGGCTGTGGCTACCTCTGTGTCGGCACTCGGCAGCCCGTCCATAATTGTATATACCACCTAACCGTGGTTTTTTTTTCTTTCTTTATACATACATACTAGTTACGAGTATACTATCTCTTTATCAACCAGTCTATATATTAGCAGCAGACACAGTACAGTGCGGTAGTTCACGGCTGTGGCTACCTCTGTGTCGGCACTCGGCAGCCCGTCCATAATTGTATATACCACCTAACCGTGGTTTTTTTTTCTTTCTTTATACATACATACTAGTTACGAGTATACTATCTCTTTATCAACCAGTCTATATATTAGCAGCAGACACAGTACAGTGCGGTAGTTCACGGCTGTGGCTACCTCTGTGTCGGCACTCGGCAGCCCGTCCATAATTGTATATACCACCTAACCGTGGTTTTTTTTTCTCTCTTTATACATACATACTAGTTACGAGTATACTATCTCTTTATCAACCAGTCTATATATTAGCAGCAGACACAGTACAGTGCGGTAGTTCACGGCTGTGGCTACCTCTGTGTCGGCACTCGGCAGCCCGTCCATAATTGTATATACCACCTAACCGTGGTTTTTTTTTCTTTCTTTATACATACATACTAGTTACGAGTATACTATCTCTTTATCAACCAGTCTATATATTAGCAGCAGACACAGTACAGTGCGGTAGTTCACGGCTGTGGCTACCTCTGTGTCGGCACTCGGCAGCCCGTCCATAATTGTATATACCACCTAACCGTGGTTTTTTTTTCTTTCTTTATACATACATACTAGTTACGAGTATACTATCTCTTTATCAACCAGTCTATATATTAGCAGCAGACACAGTACAGTAGTTCACGGCTGTGGCTACCTCTGTGTCGGCACTCGGCAGCCCGTCCATAATTGTATATACCACCTAACCGTGGTTTTTTTTTCTTTCTTTATACATACATACTAGTTACGAGTATACTATCTCTTTATCAACCAGTCTATATATTAGCAGCAGACACAGTACAGTAGTTCACGGCTGTGGCTACCTCTGTGTCGGCACTCGGCAGCCCGTCCATAATTGTATATACCACCTAACCGTGGTTTTTTTTTTCTTTCTTTATACATACATACTAGTTACGAGTATACTATCTCTTTATCAACCAGTCTATATATTAGCAGCAGACACAGTACAGTGCGGTAGTTCACGGCTGTGGCTACCTCTGTGTCGGCACTCGGCAGCCCGTCCATAATTGTATATACCACCTAACCGTGGTTTTTTTTCTTTCTTTATACATACATACTAGTTACGAGTATACTATCTCTTTATCAACCAGTCTATATATTAGCAGCAGACACAGTACAGTGCGGTAGTTCACGGCTGTGGCTACCTCTGTGTCGGCACTCGGCAGCCCGTCCATAATTGTATACTAGTATCCAATCCATCCATCTCCATTGTTTACCTGAGGTGCCTTTTAGTTGTGCCTATTAAAATATGGAGAACAAAAATGTTGAGGTTCCAAAATTAGGGAAAGATCAAGATCCACTTCCACCTCGTGCTGAAGCTGCTGCCACTAGTCATGGCCGAGATGATGAAATGCCAGCAACGTCGTCTGCCAAGGCCGATGCCCAATGGCATAGTACAGAGCATGTCAAAACCAAAACACCAAATATCAGTAAAAAAAGGACTCCAAAACCTAAAATAAAATTGTCGGAGGAGAAGCGTAAACTTGCCAATATGCCATTTACCACACGGAGTGGCAAGGAACGGCTGAGGCCCTGGCCTATGTTCATGGCTAGTGGTTCAGCTTCACATGAGGATGGAAGCACTCAGCCTCTCGCTAGAAAACTGAAAAGACTCAAGCTGGCAAAAGCACCGCAAAGAACTGTGCGTTCTTTGAAATCCCAAATCCACAAGGAGAGTCCAATTGTGTCGGTTGCGATGCCTGACCTTCCCAACACTGGACGTGAAGAGCATGCGCCTTCCACCATTTGCACGCCCCCTGCAAGTGCTGGAAGGAGCACCCGCAGTCCAGTTCCTGATAGTCAGATTGAAGATGTCAGTGTTGAAGTACACCAGGATGAGGAGGATATGGGTGTTGCTGGCGCTGGGGAGGAAATTGACCAGGAGGATTCTGATGGTGAGGTGGTTTGTTTAAGTCAGGCACCCGGGGAGACACCTGTTGTCCGTGGGAGGAATATGGCCGTTGACATGCCAGGTGAAAATACCAAAAAAATCAGCTCTTCGGTGTGGAGGTATTTCACCAGAAATGCGGACAACAGGTGTCAAGCCGTGTGTTCCCTTTGTCAAGCTGTAATAAGTAGGGGTAAGGACGTTAACCACCTCGGAACATCCTCCCTTATACGTCACCTGCAGCGCATTCATAATAAGTCAGTGACAAGTTCAAAAACTTTGGGTGACAGCGGAAGCAGTCCACTGACCAGTAAATCCCTTCCTCTTGTAACCAAGCTCACGCAAACCACCCCACCAACTCCCTCAGTGTCAATTTCCTCCTTCCCCAGGAATGCCAATAGTCCTGCAGGCCATGTCACTGGCAATTCTGACGAGTCCTCTCCTGCCTGGGATTCCTCCGATGCATCCTTGCGTGTAACGCCTACTGCTGCTGGCGCTGCTGTTGTTGCCGCTGGGAGTCGATGGTCATCCCAGAGGGGAAGTCGTAAGCCCACTTGTACTACTTCCAGTAAGCAATTGACTGTTCAACAGTCCTTTGCGAGGAAGATGAAATATCACAGCAGTCATCCTACTGCAAAGCGGATAACTGAGTCCTTGACAACTATGTTGGTGTTAGACGTGCGTCCGGTATCCGCCGTTAGTTCACAGGGAACTAGACAATTTATTGAGGCAGTGTGCCCCCGTTACCAAATACCATCTAGGTTCCACTTCTCTAGGCAGGCGATACCGAGAATGTACACGGACGTCAGAAAAAGACACACCAGTGTCCTAAAAAATGCAGTTGTACCCAATGTCCACTTAACCACGGACATGTGGACAAGTGGAGCAGGGCAGGGTCAGGACTATATGACTGTGACAGCCCACTGGGTAGATGTATGGACTCCCGCCGCAAGAACAGCAGCGGCGGCACCAGTAGCAGCATCTCGCAAACGCCAACTCTTTCCTAGGCAGGCTACGCTTTGTATCACCGCTTTCCAGAATACGCACACAGCTGAAAACCTCTTACGGCAACTGAGGAAGATCATCGCGGAATGGCTTACCCCAATTGGACTCTCCTGTGGATTTGTGGCATCGGACAACGCCAGCAATATTGTGTGTGAATTAAATATGGGCAAATTCCAGCACGTCCCATGTTTTGCACATACCTTGAATTTGGTGGTGCAGAATTTTTTAAAAAACGACAGGGGCGTGCAAGAGATGCTGTCGGTGGCCAGAAAATTTGCGGGACACTTTCGGCGTACAGGCACCACGTACAGAAGACTGGAGCACCACCAAAAACTACTGAACCTGCCCTGCCATCATCTGAAGCAAGAAGTGGTAACGAGGTGGAATTCAACCCTCTATATGCTTCAGAGGTTGGAGGAGCAGCAAAAGGCCATTCAAGCCTATACAATTGAGCACGATATAGGAGGTGGAATGCACCTGTCTCAAGTGCAGTGGAGAATGATTTCAACGTTGTGCAAGGTTCTGATGCCCTTTGAACTTGCCACACGTGAAGTCAGTTCAGACACTGCCAGCCTGAGTCAGGTCATTCCCCTCATCAGGCTTTTGCAGAAGAAGCTGGAGGCATTGAAGGAGGAGCTAAAAGAAGGCGATTCCGCTAGGCATGTGGGACTTGTGGATGCAGCCCTTAATTCGCTTAACAAGGATTCACGGGTGGTCAATCTGTTGAAATCAGAGCACTACATTTTGGCCACCGTGCTCGATCCTAGATTTAAAGCCTACCTTGGATCTCTCTTTCCGGCAGACACAGGTCTGCTGGGGTTGAAAGACCTGCTGGTGACAAAATTGTCAAGTCAAGCGGAACGCGACCTGTCAACATCTCCTCCTTCACATTCTCCCGCAACTGGGGGTGCGAGGAAAAGGCTCAGAATTCCGAGCCCACCCGCTGGCGGTGATGCAGGGCAGTCTGGAGCGACTGCTGATGCTGACATCTGGTCCGGACTGAAGGACCTGACAACGATTACGGACATGTCGTCTACTGTCACTGCATATGATTCTCTCAACATTGATAGAATGGTGGAGGATTATATGAGTGACCGCATCCAAGTAGGCACGTCACACAGTCCGTACTTATACTGGCAGGAAAAAGAGGCAATTTGGAGGCCCTTGCACAAACTGGCTTTATTCTACCTAAGTTGCCCTCCCACAAGTGTGTACTCCGAAAGAGTGTTTAGTGCCGCCGCTCACCTTGTCAGCAATCGGCGTACGAGGTTACATCCAGAAAATGTGGAGAAGATGATGTTCATTAAAATGAATTATAATCAATTCCTCCGCGGAGACATTGACCAGCAGCAATTGCCTCCACAAAGTACACAGGGAGCTGAGATGGTGGATTTCAGTGGGGACGAATTGATAATCTGTGAGGAGGGGGATGTACACGGTGATATATCGGAGGGTGAAGATGAGGTAGACATCTTGCCTCTGTAGAGCCAGTTTGTGCAAGGAGAGATTAATTGCTTCTTTTTTGGGGGGGGGTCCAAACCAACCCGTCATATCAGTCACAGTCGTGTGGCAGACCCTGTCACTGAAATGATGGGTTGGTTAAAGTGTGCATGTCCTGTTTTGTTTATACAACATAAGGGTGGGTGGGAGGGCCCAAGGACAATTCCATCTTGCACCTCTTTTTTCTTTTCTTTTTCTTTGCATCATGTGCTGATTGGGGAGGGTTTTTTGGAAGGGACATCCTGCGTGACACTGCAGTGCCACTCCTAGATGGGCCCGGTGTTTGTGTCGGCCACTAGGGTCGCTAATCTTACTCACACAGTCAGCTACCTCATTGCGCCTCTTTTTTTCTTTGCGTCATGTGCTGTTTGGGGAGGGTTTTTTGGAAGGGACATCCTGCGTGACACTGCAGTGCCACTCCTAGATGGGCCCGGTGTTTGTGTCGGCCACTAGGGTCGCTAATCTTACTCACACAGTCAGCTACCTCATTGCGCCTCTTTTTTTCTTTGCGTCATGTGCTGTTTGGGGAGGGTTTTTTGGAAGGGACATCCTGCGTGACACTGCAGTGCCACTCCTAGATGTGCCCGGTGTTTGTGTCGGCCACTAGGGTCGCTAATCTTACTCACACAGCTACCTCATTGCGCCTCTTTTTTTCTTTGCGTCATGTGCTTTTTGGGGAGGGTTTTTTGGAAGGGCCATCCTGCGTGACACTGCAGTGCCACTCCTAGATGGGCCCGGTGTTTGTGTCGGCCACTAGGGTCGCTAATCTTACTCACACAGCTACCTCATTGCGCCTCTTTTTTTCTTTGCGTCATGTGCTGTTTGGGGAGGGTTTTTTGGAAGGGACATCCTGCGTGACACTGCAGTGCCACTCCTAGATGGGCCCGGTGTTTGTGTCGGCCACTAGGGTCGCTAATCTTACTCACACAGTCAGCTACCTCATTGCGCCTCTTTTTTTCTTTGCGTCATGTGCTGTTTGGGGAGGGTTTTTTGGAAGGGCCATCCTGCGTGACACTGCAGTGCCACTCCTAGATGGGCCCGGTGTTTGTGTCGGCCACTAGGGTCGCTAATCTTACTCACACAGCTACCTCATTGCGCCTCTTTTTTTCTTTGCGTCATGTGCTGTTTGGGGAGGGTTTTTTGGAAGGGCCATCCTGCGTGACACTGCAGTGCCACTCCTAGATGGGCCCGGTGTTTGTGTCGGCCACTAGGGTCGCTAATCTTACTCACACAGCTACCTCATTGCGCCTCTTTTTTTCTTTGCGTCATGTGCTGTTTGGGGAGGGTTTTTTGGAAGGGACATCCTGCGTGACACTGCAGTGCCACTCCTAGATGGGCCCGGTGTTTGTGTCGGCCACTAGGGTCGCTTATCTTACTCACACAGCGACCTCGGTGCAAATTTTAGGACTAAAAATAATATTGTGAGGTGTGAGGTATTCAGAATAGACTGAAAATGAGTGTAAATTATGGTTTTTGAGGTTAATAATACTTTGGGATCAAAATGACCCCCAAATTCTATGATTTAAGCTGTTTTTTAGTGTTTTTGGAAAAAAACACCCGAATCCAAAACACACCCGAATCCGACAAAAAAAATTCGGTGAGGTTTTGCCAAAACGCGTTCGAACCCAAAACACGGCCGCGGAACCGAACCCAAAACCAAAACACAAAACCCGAAAAATTTCAGGCGCTCATCTCTACTATATACAGTATAATGGACCTGGTGGACACTGTCAGCAGACTGCTAAACTAGTACTACTAGTATAAAAAAAAAAGCCACCACAGGTATACAATGTAGATGGATGGATAGTATACTTATGGACGAGTGACTGACGACACAGAGGTAGGTACAGCAGTGGCCTACCGTACTGCTATATACAGTATAATGGACCTGGTGGACACTGTCAGCAGACTGCTAAACTAGTACTACTAGTATAAAAAAAAAGCCACCACAGGTATACAATGTAGATGGATGGATAGTATACTTATGGACGACGAGTGACGACACAGAGGTAGGTACAGCAGTGGCCTACCGTACTGCTATATACAGTATAATGGACCTGGTGGACACTGTCAGCAGACTGCTAAACTAGTACTACTAGTATAAAAAAAAAGCCACCACAGGTATACAATGTAGATGGATGGATAGTATACTTATGGACGAGTGACTGGCGACACAGAGGTAGGTACAGCAGTGGCCTACCGTACTGCTATATACAGTATAATGGACCTGGTGGACACTTTCAGCAGACTGCTAAACTAGTATAAAGAAAAAAAGCCACCACAGGTATACAATGTAGATGGATGGATAGTATACTTATGGACGAGTGACTGACGACACAGAGGTAGGTACAGCAGTGGCCTACCGTACTGCTATATACAGTATAATAAATGGACCTTGTCGACACTGTCAGCAAACTGCTAAACTAGTATAAAGAAAAAAAGCCACCACAGGTATACAATGTAGATGGATGGATAGTATACTTATTATTATTAATGGATGACGAGTGACTGACGACACAGAGGTAGGTACAGCAGTGGCCTACCGTACTGCTATATACAGTATAATGGACCTGGTGGACACTGTCAGCAGACTGCTAAACTAGTACTACTAGTATAAAAAAAAGCCACCACAGGTATACAATGTAGATGGATGGATAGTATACTTATGGATGAGTGACTGACGACACAGAGGTAGGTACAGCAGTGGCCTACCGTACTGCTATATACAGTATAATGGACCTGGTGTACACTGTCAGCAGACTGCTAAACTAGTACTACTAGTATAAAAAAAAAGCCACCACAGGTATACAATGTAAATGGATGGATAGTATACTTATGGACGACGAGTGACGACACAGAGGTAGGTACAGCAGTGGCCTACCGTACTGCTATATACAGTATAATGGACCTGGTGGACACTGTCAGCAGACTGCTAAACTAGTACTATTAGTATAAAGAAAAAAGCCACCACAGGTATACAATGTAGATGGATGGATAGTATACTTATGGACGACGAGTGACGACACAGAGGTAGGTACAGCAGTGGCCTACCGTACTGCTATGTACAGTATAATAAATGGACCTGGTGGACACTCTCAGCAAACTGCTAAACTAGTATAAAGAAAAAAAGCCACCACAGGTATACAATGTAGATGGATGGGTAGTATACTTATTATTATTAATGGATGACGAGTGACTGACGACACAGAGGTAGGTACAGCAGTGGCCTACCGTACTGCTATATTCAGTATAATGGACCTGGTGGACACTGTCAGCAGACTGCTAAACTAGTATAAAAAAAAGCCACCACAGGAGTGTTTTTCAGGCAGACAAACGTATACTGGTGGTCACTGTCAGCAAAACTGTGCACTGTACTCCTGCTATAGCTGCTCCCCAGTCCCCACAATTAAGCAGTGTGAGCACTCAGCACAGATATATCATGCAGCACACTGAGCACAGATATGGTATGGAGCGTATTTTTCAGGCAGAGAACGGATAAAAAAAAACTGGTGGTCACTATCAGCAAAACTCTGGACTCTACTCCGAGTCCTAACAGCTGCTCCCCAATCCTCCCCACAATTAGTAATAAAACAAGCAATCAACTGTCTCTTCTACAATTATAAACGGAGAGGACGCCAGCCACGTCCTCTCCCTATCAATCTCAATGCACGTGTGAAAATGGCGGCGACGCGCGGCTGCTTATATAGAATCCGAATCTCGCGAGAATCCGACAGCGGGATGATGACGTTCTGGCGCGCTCGGGTTAACCGAGCCATAAGGGAGAATCCGAGTATGGCTCGGACCCGTGTAAAAAGGGTGAAGTTTCGGGGGGGTTCGGTTTCAGAGAAACCGAACCCGCTCATCACTAATATATATATATATACACAGTGGTCGAAGTGGAAATTTTGAAGTGGGGGTATGCAAAAGTCAAGGATGTAATTATGCACGCTCGCTCCAGAGAAGGGTGTGTGGTCACCCAAAAGGGGGCGTGTCCTGTGTAGTAGAACACCTTCTACTATCTAGTACTGGTGCCCCTTTCACTTTATAGCACACGGTACGAGCTGAAATTCACATTAGAGCACATGGTACGAGCCGAAATTCACCTTGTAGCACACTGAATGAGCCAAAATTCACATTGTAGCACACTGAATGAGCCAAACTTCACATTGTAGCACACTGAATGAGCCGAAATTCACATTGTAACACACTGAATGAGCCAAAATTCACATTGTAACACACTGAATGAGCCAAAATTCACATTATAGCACACTGAATGAGCCGAAACTCACATTGTAGCACACTGAATGAGCCGAAATTCCCCTTGTAGCACACTGAATGAGCCGAAATTCACATTATAGCACACTGAATGGGTCGAAATTCACATTGTAGCACACTGAGTGAGCCGATGTTCCCCTTGTAGCACACTGAATGAGCCGAAATTCACATTGTAGCACACTGAATGAGTCGAAATTCACATTGTAGCACACTGAATGAGCCGAAATTCACATTGTAGCACACTGAATGAGCCGAAATTCACATTGTAGCACACTGAATGAGCCGAAATTCCCCTTGTAGCACACTGAATGAGCCGAAATTCACATTGTAGCACACTGAATGAGCCGAAATTCACATTGTAGCACACTGAATGAGCTGAAATTCACATTGTAGCACACTGAATGAGCTGAAATTCACATTATAGCACACGGTACGAGCCAAAATTCCCATTGTAGCACACGGTACGAGCCAAAATTCCCATTGTAGCACACTGAATGAGCCGAAATTCACATTGTAGCACAATAAATGAGCCGAAATTCACCTTGTAGCACACTAAATGAGCTGAAATTCACCTTGTAGCACCAGTGGCGTAAGTTTGTCTCAGTTGCCTGGAGGCAAGAAAAATATTTGTGTACCCCCCATGTATATAATTTGCTACTGAATAGTAAGCCTGCAGATTCTAACTATATGAAGCTACTACAAAACCATTTCAACTAGGCAGATCTATGTAGGGGTCCAGCCACACACTACATAGATCTGCTCAGTCCCTCCCAATGCTGATTATTTCTCTGACAATTAATTTTCAAGTGTTATATCCAGGATTAGAACCCACAACCTATTACACTGGAAGCATGCACCTTACTGATGGAGATATCTGCTGTTGCATAGAAAGTATGAGAATTCTATCTATATGAAGTTATTTGTAATTGTCAGAGAAATAACTTCATATAGTTAGAATTCTCATGCTTCCTTTATAGGAGCAAATATCAGTAAGGTGTCTGCTTCCAGTATATCTATAATAAAGAGGGTGGGATTTGTACGGTGTAGTGGCTAGTGGGGAAGATGGCTACGGAAGAGTTACCGGCTGTTGTCAATCAACTTAATTAATTAATGTTGCTGAACACACAGAACAGGAGGAGAGGTGCCCCCCTTCAAAGCAGGAGCCCGGCGGCAGCTGACTCCATTGCCTCCCAGAGTGCTGCCTCTGTGTAGCACACTGAATGAGCCGCAATTCACATTGTAGCACACTGAATGAGCCGAAATTCACATTGTAGCACACTGAATGAGCTGAAATTCACATTGTAGCACACTGAATGATCCGAAATTCACATTGTAGCACACTGAATGAGCCGAAATTCACATTGTAGCACACTGAATGAGCCGAAATTCACCTTGTAGCACACTGAATGAGCCGGAATTCACCCTGTAGCACACTGAATGAGCCGGAATTCACATTGTAGGACACTGAATGAGCCAGAATTCACATTGTAGCACACTGAATGAGCCAAAATTCACATTATAGCACACTGAATGAGCCAAAATTCACATTATAGCACACTGAATGAGCCGAAATTCACATTGTAGCACACTGAATGAGCTGAAATTCACATTGTAGCACACTGAATGATCCGAAATTCACATTGTAGCACACTGAATGAGCCGAAATTCACATTGTAGCACACTGAATGAGCCGAAATATACATTGTAGCACACTGAATGAGCCGAAATTCACCCTGTAGCACACTGAATGAGCCGGAATTCACCCTGTAGCACACTGAATGAGCCGAAATTCACATTGTAGGACACTGAATGAGCCAGAATTCACATTGTAGCACACTGAATGAGCCAAAATTCACATTATAGCACACTGAATGAGCCAAAATTCACATTATAGCACACTGAATGAGCCGAAATTCACATTGTAGCACACTGAATGAGCCGAAATTCACATTGTAGTACACTGAATGAGACGAAATTCACATTGTAGGACACTGAATGAGCCAGAATTCACATTGTAGCACACTGAATGAGCCGAAATTCACCTTGTAGCACACTGAATGAGCCAAAATTCACATTGTAGCACACTGAATGAGCCAAACTTCACATTGTAGCACACTGAATGAGCCGAAATTCACATTGTAACACACTGAATGAGCCAAAATTCACATTGTAACACACTGAATGAGCCAAAATTCACATTATAGCACACTGAATGAGCCGAAACTCACATTGTAGCACACTGAATGAGCCGAAATTCCCCTTGTAGCACACTGAATGAGCCGAAATTCACATTATAGCACACTGAATGGGTCGAAATTCACATTGTAGCACACTGAGTGAGCCGATGTTCCCCTTGTAGCACACTGAATGAGCCGAAATTCACATTGTAGCACACTGAATGAGTCGAAATTCACATTGTAGCACACTGAATGAGCCGAAATTCACATTGTAGCACACTGAATGAGCCGAAATTCACATTGTAGCACACTGAATGAGCCGAAATTCCCCTTGTAGCACACTGAATGAGCCGAAATTCACATTGTAGCACACTGAATGAGCCGAAATTCACATTGTAGCACACTGAATGAGCTGAAATTCACATTGTAGCACACTGAATGAGCTGAAATTCACATTATAGCACACGGTACGAGCCAAAATTCCCATTGTAGCACACGGTACGAGCCAAAATTCCCATTGTAGCACACTGAATGAGCCGAAATTCACATTGTAGCACAATAAATGAGCCGAAATTCACCTTGTAGCACACTAAATGAGCTGAAATTCACCTTGTAGCACCAGTGGCGTAAGTTTGTCTCAGTTGCCTGGAGGCAAGAAAAATATTTGTGTACCCCCCATGTATATAATTTGCTACTGAATAGTAAGCCTGCAGATTCTAACTATATGAAGCTACTACAAAACCATTTCAACTAGGCAGATCTATGTAGGGGTCCAGCCACACACTACATAGATCTGCTCAGTCCCTCCCAATGCTGATTATTTCTCTGACAATTAATTTTCAAGTGTTATATCCAGGATTAGAACCCACAACCTATTACACTGGAAGCATGCACCTTACTGATGGAGATATCTGCTGTTGCATAGAAAGTATGAGAATTCTATCTATATGAAGTTATTTGTAATTGTCAGAGAAATAACTTCATATAGTTAGAATTCTCATGCTTCCTTTATAGGAGCAAATATCAGTAAGGTGTCTGCTTCCAGTATATCTATAATAAAGAGGGTGGGATTTGTACGGTGTAGTGGCTAGTGGGGAAGATGGCTACGGAAGAGTTACCGGCTGTTGTCAATCAACTTAATTAATTAATGTTGCTGAACACACAGAACAGGAGGAGAGGTGCCCCCCTTCAAAGCAGGAGCCCGGCGGCAGCTGACTCCATTGCCTCCCAGAGTGCTGCCTCTGTGTAGCACACTGAATGAGCCGCAATTCACATTGTAGCACACTGAATGAGCCGAAATTCACATTGTAGCACACTGAATGAGCTGAAATTCACATTGTAGCACACTGAATGATCCGAAATTCACATTGTAGCACACTGAATGAGCCGAAATTCACATTGTAGCACACTGAATGAGCCGAAATTCACCTTGTAGCACACTGAATGAGCCGGAATTCACCCTGTAGCACACTGAATGAGCCGGAATTCACATTGTAGGACACTGAATGAGCCAGAATTCACATTGTAGCACACTGAATGAGCCAAAATTCACATTATAGCACACTGAATGAGCCAAAATTCACATTATAGCACACTGAATGAGCCGAAATTCACATTGTAGCACACTGAATGAGCTGAAATTCACATTGTAGCACACTGAATGATCCGAAATTCACATTGTAGCACACTGAATGAGCCGAAATTCACATTGTAGCACACTGAATGAGCCGAAATATACATTGTAGCACACTGAATGAGCCGAAATTCACCCTGTAGCACACTGAATGAGCCGGAATTCACCCTGTAGCACACTGAATGAGCCGAAATTCACATTGTAGGACACTGAATGAGCCAGAATTCACATTGTAGCACACTGAATGAGCCAAAATTCACATTATAGCACACTGAATGAGCCAAAATTCACATTATAGCACACTGAATGAGCCGAAATTCACATTGTAGCACACTGAATGAGCCGAAATTCACATTGTAGTACACTGAATGAGACGAAATTCACATTGTAGGACACTGAATGAGCCAGAATTCACATTGTAGCACACTGAATGAGCCGAAATTCACCTTGTAGCACACTGAATGAGCCGGAATTCACCTTGTAGCACACTGAATGAGACGAAATTCACATTGTAGGTCACTGAATGAGCCAGAATTCACATTGTAGCACACTGAATGAGCCAAAATTCACATTATAGCACGCTGAATGAGCCAAAATTCACATTATAGCACACTGAATGAGACGAAATTCACATTGTAGCACACTGAATGAGCCGAAATTCACCTTGTAGCACACTGAATGAGCCGAAATTCACATTGTAGGACACTGAATGAGCCAGAATTCACATTGTAGCACACTGAATGAGCCAAAATTCACATTATAGCACACTGAATGAGCCAAAATTCACATTATAGCACACTGAATGAGCCGAAATTCACATTGTAGCACACTGAATGAGCTGAAATTGTGACAGCAGGGACAGCCAGAGTGACGACAGGGAGAGAGACAGTGACGACAGGGAGAGAGACAGTGATGACAGGGAGAGAGACAGTGATGACAGGGAGAGAGACAGGGAGAGAGAATGATGACAGGGAGAGAGAGACAGTGACGACAGGGAAAGAGAGAGAGTGATGACAGGGAGAGTGACGACAGGGAGAGTGACGACAGTGACGACAGGGAGAGTGACGACAGTGACGACAGGGAGAGTGATGACAGTGACGACAGGGAGAGTGATGACAGTGACGACAGGGAGAGTGACGACAGCGACAGCAGGGAGAGAGATGACAGCAGGGGAACATTACCTCATTTGTTGCTGGTAGCAGTGAGCGATGGGCTGCTGGCGATGTCGGGCGGCTAGTGGCTGGCGCCAGGCGGCTGGTAGCTACTACAGTGCTCTACACAGCCGCCGGCCGCCGTGCAGGGACGGGGAGCACCATGTGCAGCAGGATGGCCACTTCCCTCGCCTCCTGCTGCACTTTCATGGGCTCATTTCCGGGTCAGTGGAAGAAGTGGCGGTATACCATACCGCCATATACCGCCCCACTTTGACCACTGTATATATACATATATATATATATATATATATATATATATATATATTTATATATATACTTGGTATATATATATATATATATATCCATTTGCTAAATTGGCAATTTCCATTTGCTAATTTGGCAATCTCCAAGTAATAAAAGTTCATCCCTAGTGCCTAAAGTAGATAATCAATTCTAATTTGAAATCCCCAATAATCCAGTACATCAGTATATGTATACAGCTTTTATTTGTACATTTTAATAAAGTTAGGCAACAAAATCAATTTAAAATACATATTAAATAAATGTAATTTTTATTTTGTTATTTAAGACAGAGGAGGTGTGGGGTTTCTTAATTTTGGTTTCCCAGGGTCTCTATGAACCTCTGAAAGAGCCTGGGTTTGCTGTATAGTGAAGCACTTTTCTGTACCTATACACAGTGGTAGCAGTGGAGTACTGTATATAGGGGTAATTCCAAGTTGATCGCAGCAGGAATTTAGTTAGCAATTGGGCAAAACCATGTGCACTGCAGGGGAGGCAGATGTAACATGTGCAGAGAGAGTTAGATTTGGGTTTGGTGTGTTCAATCTGCAATCTAATTTGCAGTGTAAAAATAAAGCAGCCAGAATTTACCCTGTACATAAACAAAATAACCCACCCAAATCTAACTCTCTCTGCACATGTTACATCTGCCTCCCCTGCAGTGCACATGGTTTTGCCCAATTGCTAACTAAATTCCTGCTGCGATCAACTTGGAATTACCCCCATAGTGTAACTAGCGGTGGTGACAGAGTTCCACTTGGCTTTGGCATTGCTCGCACACTCTGCACAGGAGAGACATACAGGGGCACATCCTTCCACAATGGAGGACAGAGCTGGAAGATGCATGGACAAGCTGTGCAAGCGCAATAGTACATTATGAATGGGTGGCACGGAGGTAGTGCTGTGACGCGACTCTGGCAGTACACGGTCACAGCGCACCAGAGGAGACAGCGCAGGTCACTCTCCTCCAATATTCCTTAAATTCTCAACTATATTTTTCAATTGGCAAATATGTAAAGATTAATTTTCTTACAAGGCCCTAATGATACCCTCCAATTACTCTTGTAAGGTGGTAGCTTATTGGGCTCTCTCCTATTACCTATTTTTTGTGAAATACAGGTAATTTTGCATATGCACTTCTATACACATACTGTAGATATTTAGGGGGAGATTCATTTGGATTACCACGCATATGCAGCTCCCTGCCCTAACCAATATGATGCCCTAGGCAAGATTTTGGCTGGTGCCCCCTTGCACAGATGCTAGTTTCACCTCTGACCCTGTACCCCTTTCCCAGCACCATCACCTCTCACCCATAGCAGTCCTCATTTTGGTGCTCCTACCCCCTATATTTTAAATAGGAACAGTGTGCACATTTGGTACGCAGCACAAAACAGGGCGTGTTCTTGCTGGGAAGGGGCATGGCCACACAATAATACCCCCAGTTGAAATTACGCCACACAGTACTGCAACTTTATTCACATTATATCATACAACAGTGTCTCTTATTTATGTTACATCAAACAGTAGTACCACGTTTCGCCTCACAGTAGTGCCCCTTATTCACATTACACCACACCATATTGCTCTTTATTCACATTAGACCACACAGTAGTGCCCTTTCTATACGCCACAAAGTACTGTAGTACACCTTATACACATAATGTCGCACATTAGTAATGCATTTTGTATGCAGATAGAGCCGCAGTCACAGACAGCATATAGGCATGCTGCATATTATTTTAATCATCAGAAGCTGCTTGTGCCCCTAGGCATTTGCCTGGTATGCCTATGCCTAGGCCCAGCTGTGGCGGCTCTCGATACCTGCGGTATCTAATTGAAAAAAAAGCAATGAAAACCCTGTAGCTGGTAAAAAATAAAGATTAGATCAAATTTTACTCAACTCTTCAGGGGTCTCACTCTCCGGTGGTCTCCACAGTTTCTGGTTGTCTCCCCTCCATCTTCCATATGGTGAGGGGGCTGCTGGTAGACTCCATGGCTACTGGGCAGCACAAGGGCTGCTGGGAGATACAGTTTAGTTCTCCCAGTGGCTGGCTCTGAGGGGGGGGGGGTGTCACACACACACAGGGGGGTCACACACACTCATGCACACACACATACTTACACACTCACAGACAATCATACACACTTGCAAACACTGACACACTTCACATGCTTACCGTTGCTGCAGAAGACCTTGCTTCCAACACTGAAGAAGACACTTCTTAGGAAGAAGGTGAGTAATTACTGACTAATTAAGCGAATTGGAAACACACAATTGCTTAATTAGTTCTCAGGGGTGTGCTGCAGCAAGTCCCACTGATTTTTCCTAAAATTCAAGATTTTAGGAAAAATCAGACTTGCTATGGAGTTGCGAGTTCTATAGAAATCGCTGCATCTTATTTTCTGTCCCCTAATTGAATACCAAAATCCTGCAGTTGCGGGAAAAACCCTGCGCCATGGTTTTTATTAAATTATTTTTATTTTATGTCTGCAATTGAATCTGCCCCTTAGTTCATCCCTTTGTTTTCCGTTTCTCTAGCTCTCACTTTATAGCTTATTTCAGTGCTTGTGTGGTTCACATAAATACCTGTTTATCTGCTGTAAACAAAGTATTTCTTCCTTTTTTTAAAAATACTAAGTTGTACAGTATATTAATTTCAATTGTATTGCAGGTACAAGCTTCCAGTGGTGAAAAAGAATAGCACAGTGAATGGTGTAATGTGTGAAGGTGCTGGTGTATAGTTTGCTATGTAATGACTATAACAAATGACACATGAAACAGACATGTTAAAACTAGAGATGCGTGCGGGCCCTCATATTTTGGATTTGATTTTCAGTTTTGGCAAAACCACTCTCAACTGTATTGGCTCAGATTTGGATTTGTTTTTTAATTACTTGAAAATTGAGGAAAACGACTAAAACCATGTAATTTGGCATATGTTTGTTCCTACAGTATTTTTAACATCAATAACATTAATTTCCAGTAATTTCCAGTAAATTTTGTCCACACTTTCCTGTGTGAAATGGTGTCTGAAATCACAAGGGAGGGACTTAAAAGCAATCCAAAACCCAAGATTTGTATCTTAAATCTGAGTTCCAACACAAGGGAAGCTCCAAATTGGGACCCAGTTCAACACGGATCCCCTAAAATCAGGTGAGTTCGGATTTCTAAATATCTCTAATAAACGCAAATGTTACATTGCCCCTTTGGGGGAAATAGAACTATGAGATACTGTATAACAAAAATAAAATTTTGGGATATTACGGAATGTTTAAGGCCCTAAGCATTCCTCTGGCATCTTTTTTTTTATGGAGAGCAGTGGTGATGATTAGCAGGTAACACCTGCAGCGGTGGCATGTGCACTTTGTGAAGGATTTGACTCTTCTTCTTTTACTTCTTTTTCTTCTTCTTTTACTCCTTCTTTGCATCATTAATAATAATAATAATAATAATAATAATAATACTACTACTACTAATAATAATAATAATAATTAATAATAATAATAATAAGAAGAAGAATCATTTTGTAAGGTATTTTATTATGAAACATGCTTTTATTGCTTATATTAGGTTTCTGAGGTATGGGATAAGAGGGGTAATTCAGACCAGATCGTAGAAGTAAATTTGTTAGCAGCTGGGCAAAACCACGTGCACTGCAGGGGAGGCAGATATGACATTTGCAGAGAGAGTTACATTAGGTGGGTTATTTTGTTTCTGTGCAGGGTAAATACTGGCTGCTTTATTTTTACACTGCAATTTAGATTTAAATTTGAACACACCACACCCAAATCTAACTCTCTCTACACATGTTATATCTGCCTCACCCCCCCCCCCCCTCCCCCTGCAGTGCAAGTGGTTTTGCCCAACTGCTAACAAATTTGCTGCTACGATCAGGTCTGAATTACCCCCAATGTTCACATTGAAGTGTGTGCATTACCATGTGTATGCAGGCTGTTCTCGCATGTATTGCTGGATGCCTATATGCAAACAAAAGTCTCTCTATATGAAAATACTTCTGTGTATGTATTTTATATAGTATAAGAATCGATACAATAAAGTGAAATCAATGGTCATATTTCCTCTCTTTACCACTATCATATTGCTTCCTCCGTTAGCATAAACAAGATCACTAGGTATATCGCTAGGTTTAATGTTCAGCACATCAAACCTAGAGTCTGTCGCCAAAGATAGCGGGAGGGTGCAATCACCCTTACACACTGAGGGGGCTATTACTAAGCCTTGGATGGAGATAAAGTGGATGGAGATAAAGTACCCGCCAATCAGCTCCTAACTACCATGTACCAGGCTGTGTTTGAAAAATGACAGTGAGGAGCTGATTGGTTGGGACTTTATCTCTGTCCGCTTTATCTCCATTCAAGGCTTAGTAAATAGACCCCTGAGTGATGTAGGTGATTTGTCGTTATTAAACGTTAAATCGGCCCGACATTGCTCCAGTGTGTACCCAGCTTTAGACTAGACCACTTCCAACACTAATCCATTAATACTGTAGTAAGACCAACATCTTTAATTGATTGCTTCTCATTTTCTCCTAGCATGCTGCTTGGTTTCTCTTGTTTTATAATGTCCGAAATCAACCATGAGAGTGAAGGGACATTGGAAATATAGAATGCAACTCTGTGCTGGTGGGGAACAGCCTGCAAATGTCCCACTGTTCTTTTGTGCCCATCTTTATGTATTTGAAATTGTTCCCTTGTCATTTACAATGCCTTCCAGATCTTTATTGATTCTGCTTATTTTAACTGTGTGGCAGTGTCACTGAAGTAAACCTGTGATTTAGCAACTACTGTACTTTCTGGCAGTGCAGCTGTATATATTATTCTGCTGTTGTCCTGATTGTCATTCTCTATTTTAAGACAGTGCTGGATATTTTACCTTTTTGTTAAAATAAAGGGTATAATATTTTTAGAGATGAGTGGGTTCGGTACTCAGAGAACCGAACCCTACCGGACTTCACAATTTGAGCACGGATCAGAGTCAGGCTCGGGTTTTCCCACCTGACTTGGAAACCCGATCGCGGCAAAACGTCGTCATCCCACTGTTGGATTCTCACGGGATTTGGATTCCATATAAGGAGTCGCGCGTCGCGGCCATTTTCACTCCAGTCTCAGCGAGTCTATTGAGAGGACGTGTCCTTAGCGTTCAGTGTCTGTGTGGGGGCGGGAAAGTGGGGTGGCGAGTCTTGTGCTGTGTTGTGCTCAGTCCAGTCCAGTGTAGTCAGTGTATTGTGCTGCATCAGTCCAGCCAGTCACAGTGTTGGTGTTCTCTGCTGCCATATATCCAGTGTAGCTGTATAAGTGATGCTGTGTTGTGCAGACCAGTCCAGTGTAGGCAGTGTATTGTGCTGCATCAGTCCAGCCAGTCACAGTGTTGGTGTTCGCTGCTGCCATATATCCAGTGTAGCTGTATAAAGTGGTACTGTGCTGTGCAGACCAGTGGTAGTGTCCTGTCTCATCAGTCCTTCCAGTGAAGATATACGCTGCTGCTATATGTCCACTGCTGCAGTATAATAATAATTATAACAACAACAACAACCTGTTGTGCTGCATCAGACCAGTGGTAGTGTCCTGTCTCATCAGTCATTCCAGTGACGATATACGCTGCTGCCATATGTCCACTGCTGCCGTATAATAATTATAACAACAACCACAAGTCTCTTACAGTAATGTTGTGTTGTTCTGCATTAGACCAGTGGTAGTGTCCTGTCTCATCAGTAATTCCAGTGACGATATACGCTGCTGCTATATGTCCACTGCTGCAGTATAATAATTATAAAAACAACCTGTTGTGCTGCATCAGACCAGTGGTAGTGTCCTGTCCATCAGTCATTCCAGTCATTCCTGTGCCACATATTGTCTCATATAACTCCCAAAAAATAATGGAGAACAAAAATTTTGAGGATAAAATAGGGAAAGATCAAGAAGAACCACTTCCTCCTAGTGCTGAAGCTGCTGCCGCTAGCTATGACACAGACGATGAAATGCCATCAACATCGTCTGCCAAGGCCGATGCACAATGTGATAGTAGAGGGCATGTAAAATCCAAAAAGCCAAAGTTCAGTAAAAAGAACCAAAAAAAGAAATTTAAATCATCTGAGGAGAAACGTAAACTTGCCAATATGCCATTTACGACACAGAGTGCCAGCCAACCAGCTCCTAACTGTCAATTTTCAAACAGCCTGTAACATGGCAGTTAGGAGCTGATTGGCTGGTACTTTATCTCTGCCCACTTTATCTCTCTCCAAGGCTTAGTACATAGATCCCTAAAAGCTTTTTATAAATCTTGCCCTAACAGTTGATGTAGTTCCACATTGTGGGGATATAGTGGTTTTTACCTTTATTAAGGAATGAAATAAGCTATATGATGGTGCACATGAGGCTATATAGGGGCACATGTGGTTAGACTTTAATGTCCCCCATGGGACCCAAGACAGCATAGCTCAATTTCATGCTCTGTTTTTCTGACACACGCAGACGTGAATAGGGCATTCACGTCTGCGTGTGTCAGAAAAACAGAGCATGAAATTGAGTTAGTATAATTTGGGCCCCTAGTTCTTACTAGGCAATAGTCAAGACTTATACTGTCTGTGGGCATTTTGTATGAGATTATATGACGGTTTGTTAAATGATGGCAGATGAGTTTGATGACATTAAGAGGCTGTATAGTAGCAAGATTGGCGCTATCGGGCTGACTCTGAATAAGACAAAGCCGCTTCTGTGTCTGCATCTTTTTTCCCCCCATCTGTGACTTTCTGCAAATGGTGCTACAAAACCCTTCCCTGGTACACATCAGTGCATACGAATGTGCAAGGCATGAGATGCCCACTTTCAGCATCCATAGATGCTGAAATAATAATTGGTGTGTCTTCAGACATACCATCATCACACTATCAAAACTTGCAGCATCTCTATGACAGGTTCAGTTTCTCTGTCCGAGTATGGCATCTTATTTGAGAGATTCAGAGTTTCAGTACACAACATATTTCACTCACCCATAACATACCATAATATGGACCATCTTCATGCATCTGCTATGCCACCTAACAGTCAACAAACAATACATTTTCAAGACATATTTGAGTTTCCCATGCGTCTCAACCACAACTCCGACTCTGTGTGCCCACTATCTGGATGCATGTGCAGAAGAAAAATAATACTCCACTGTGTCCAACATTAGCAGTTCATAGGACTCAGAATCAGGCCCCATATGTACTATGTATATTTGATTTTGAAAAAATGTTTTATGTACACAGTAATGACTTTGTTTGCCATATGGAAAAATATATTTACCTTAACACAAAACTATATGCATAAGCATTTGTGTCTAAAATTAGTTATGTGCATTCGATATTGCTTACAATATTAGCATTGGAGATATGTGTGTAACCCATTGACTCTCCAATATTCAAGTTGGTTGACTAAGCTGTAGTATTGTGCTCTAACGGGTAATATCACTTAACTAGAACCTGGTTTTATCAGGATTTAGTTGAATACAACTAGCACTCATCCTGGTGTGCATTTCAAACAGAAGTAGCCTGTATGCTGCAAAAGAATGGTAGATAGTAAAAAAGCAAAGATTTGATTCCGCACAATAAACATTTTTTTCTTATATAAGTGATATTAATCAACAATATTTGGGTGTACCTCAGTAAGAATCTTTATAGAATTCAAGAAAAGTGATGGTAATGCACCATAGAATTGAATACAAGAATGGATAACATGAGACATTTCTTGTTGGTGCACTATTATATCTAAATAAATATTCTATAAAACATAACTTTTAATAATTAAAGTTAACACATGGCAAGCAACACAAGAAAATAAACACATAAATGACATACATGTAACAAAGTTCTACAAGAATTATTAAATAACTTGTCGATGACTGATAATAAGGCTTACTGTATATTCAGCTTGTACTGAGGTGAAAATATAAATGAATTAACATACATCCTAATGTATACAATAATAAGTTAATTGAACAAGACATTTAGAGGGTTAGGTACATTCTTAGGGAAATTGCCATAGAATTATTTAAAAAAAACACATGAGTAGACACATACTGTAACCCTCCTGATGCCAAAATGGAGGGAAAGGATATAATCTAATCCTTATGTGCATACCCACATATCATAAAGCCAGGATACATTTTCTGTATGATTTTCAACTAATTCATATACATTTATCCTGAATGCAAAATATTATAAGATTGGAGGTACAAATATAATTAAAATAGGTTCTTATTAACATGTGAAAAGTGCATATTTATAGTACACATTAAATATGGTAGTTAATACTTGGAATTAGAGACATATAAATTATAGAGATGTGCACCGGAAATTTTTCGGGTTTTGTGTTTTGGTTTTGGATTCGGTTCCGCGGCCGTGTTTTGGATTCGGACGCGTTTTGACAAAACCTCCCTTAAATTTTTTGTCGGATTCGGGTGTGTTTTGGATTCGGGTGTTTTTTTTCAAAAAACCCTTAAAAACAGCTTAAATCACAGAATTTGGGGGTAATTTTGATCCTATAGTATTATTAACCTCAATAACCATAATTTCCAATCATTTCCAGTCTATCTATTCTGAACACCTCACACCTCACAATATTATTTTTAGTCCTAAAATTTGCACCGAGGTCGCTGGATTACTAAGCTAAGCGACTCAAGTGGGCGGCACAAGCACCTGACCCATCTAGGAGTGGCATTGCAGTGTCAGACAGGATGGCACTTAAAAAATTGGCGCCAAACATCACATGATGCAAAGATAAATAAAAAAAAAAGAGGTGCAAGATGGAATTGTCCTTGGGCCCTCCCACCCACCCTTATGTTGTATAAACAGGACATGCACACTTTAACAAACCCATCATTTCAGCGACAGGGTCTGCCACACGACTGTGGCTAAAATGACTGGTTGGTTTGGGCCCCCACCAAAAAAAAAAAAAGAAGCAATCAAACTCTCCTTGCTCAAACTGGCTCTACAGATGCAAGATGTCGACCTCATCATCATCCTCCGATTCCTCACCCCTTTCACTGTGTACATCCCCCTCCTCACAGAGTATTAATTCGTCCCCACTGGAAGCCACCATCATAGGTCCCTCTGTACTTTCTGGAGGCAATTGATGGTAAATGTCTCCACGGAGGAATTGATTATAATTCATTTTGATGAACATCATCTTCCTCCACATTTTCTGGAAGTAACCTCGTACGCCGATTGCTGACAAGGTGAGTGGCTGCACTAAACACTCTTTCGGAGTACACACTGGAGGGGGGGGCAACTTAGGTAAAATAAAGCCAGTTTGTGCAAGGGCCTCCAAATTGCCTCTTTTTCCTGCCAGTATACGTACGGACTGTCTGACATGCCTACTTGGATGCTGTCACTCATATAATCCTCCACCATTCTTTCAATGGTGACAGAATCATATGCATTGACAGTAGACGACATGTCAGTAATCGTTGGCAGGTCCTTCAGTCCGGAGCAGATGTCAGTTTTCGCTCCTGACTGCCCTGCATCACCACCAGTAGGTGGTTTTGGAAATCTGATCCTTTTCCTGGCAGCTCCAGTGGCGTGAGAAAATGAAGGAGGAGCTGTTGGCTGGTCAAGTTCCGCTTGACTTGACAAGTGTCTCACCAGCAGGTCTTTGAACATGTGCAGACTTGTGTCTGCCGGAAAGAGAGATACAACGTAGGCTTTAAACCTAGGATCGAGCATGGTGGCCAAAATGTAGTGCTCTGATTTCAACAGATTGACCACCCGTGAATCCTGGATAAGCGAATGAAGGGCTCCATCCACAAGTCCCACATGCCTAGCGGAATCGCTCCGTTTTAACTCCTCCTTCAATCTCTCCAGCTGCTTCTGCAAAAGCCTGATGAGGGGAATGACCTGACTCAGGCTGGCAGTGTTTGAACTGACTTCACGTGTGGCGAGTTCAAAGGGTTGCAGAACCTTGCACAACGTTGAAATCATTCTCCACTGCACTTGAGTCAGGTGCATTCCCCCTCATTTGCCTATATCGTAGGCAGATATATAGGCTTGAATGGCCTTATGCTGCTCCTCCATCCTCTGAAGCATATAGAGGGTTGAATTCCACCTCGTTACCACCTCTTGCTTCAGCTGATGGCGGGGCAGGTTCAGGAGTGTTTGCTGGTGCTCCAGTCTTTGGCACGCGGTGGCTGAATGCCGAAAGTGGCCCGCAATTCTTCAGGCCACCGACAGCATCGCTTGCACGCCCCTGTCATTTTTAAAAAAATTCTGCACCACCACATTCATTCTATGTGCAAAACATGGAACGTCCTGGAATTTGCCCACATGTAATGCACGCACAATATTGGTGGCGTTGTCCGATGTCACAAATCCCCAGGAGAGTCCAATTGGGGTAAGCCAATCTGCGATGATGTTCCTCAGTTTCCGTAAGAGGTTGTCAGCTGTGTGCCTCTTATGGAAAGCGGTGATACAAAGCGTAGCCTGCCTAGGAACGAGTTGGCGTTTGCGAGATGCTGCTACTGGTGCCGCTGCTACTGTTGTTGCTGCGGGAGGCAATACATCTACCCAGTGGGCTGTCACAGTCATATAGTCCTTAGTCTGCCCTGCTCCACTTGTCAACATGTCCGTGGTTAAGTGGACATTGGGTACAACTGCATTTTTTAGGACACTGTTGACTCTTTTTCTGATGTCTGTGTACATTTTCGGTATCGCCTGCCTAGAGAAGTGGAACCTAGATGGTATTTGGTACCAGGGACACACTACCTCAAGAAATTCTCTAAGTCCCTGTGAACTAATGCTGGATACCGGACGCACGTCTAACACCAACACAGCTACTAAGGCCTGAGTTATCCGCTTTGCAACAGGATGACTGCTGTGATATTTAATCTTCCTCGCAAAGGACTGTTGGACAGTCAATTGCTTACTGGAGGTAGTACAAGTGGTCTTTCGACTTCCCCTCTGGGATGATGATCGACTCCCAGCAGCAACAACAGCAGCGCCAGCAGCAGTAGGCGTTACATTCAAGGATCCATCGAAGGAATCTCAGTCAGGAGAGGACTCGTCAGACTTGCCAGTGACATAGCCTGCAGGACTATTGGCGTTCCTGTCTAAGGAGGAAATTGACACTGAGGGAGTTGGTGGTGTGATTTGCACTGGGAGCTTGGGTACAAGAGGAAGAAGGGATTTAGTTGTCAGTGGACTGCTTCCGCTATCACCCAAAGTTTTGAACTTGTCAATGACTTCTGATGAATGCGCTCCAGGTGACATATAAGGGAGGATGTTCCTAGGTGGTTAACGTCCTTACCCCTACTTATTACAGCTTGACAAAAGCAACACACGGCTTGACACCAGTTGTCCGCATTTCTGTTGAAATAATTCCACACCGAAGAGGTGATTTTTTTTGGTATTTTGAGCAGGCATGTCAATGACCTTATTCATCCCACGGACAACAGGTGTCTCCCCGGGTGCCTGACTTAAACAAATCACCTCTCCATCAGATTATTCCTTGCCAATTTCCTCCTCAGCTCCAGAAACACCCATATCCTCATCCTGGTGTACTTCAACAGTGACATCTTCAATTTGAATATCAGGAACTGGACTGTGGGTGCTCCTTCCAGCACTTGCAGGTTGCGTGCAAATGGTGGAAGGAGCCACCTCTTCTTGTCCAGTGTTGGGTAGGTCAGGCATCGCAACCGACACAATTGGACTCTCCTTGGGGATTTGTGATTTAGAAGAATGCACAGTTCTTTGCTGTGCTCTTGCCAGCTTAACTCTTTTCATTTTTCTAGCGGGAGGATGAGTGCTTCCATCCTCATGTGAAGCTGAACCACTAGCCATGAACATAGACCAGGGCCTCAGCCGTTCGTTGCCACTCCGTGTCGTAAATGGCATATTGGCAAGTTTACGCTTCTCCTCAGACGATTTTAATTTAGATTTTTGGGTCATCATTTTACTGAACTTTTGCTTTTTGGATTTTACACGCTCTCTACTATGATATTGGGCATCGGCCTTGGCAGACGACGTTGATGGCATTTCATCGTCTCTGCCATGACTAGTGGCAGAAGCTTCAGCACTAGGTGGAAGTGGATCTTGATCTTTCCCTGTTTTACCCTCCACATTTTTGTTCTCCATTTTTTAATGTGTGGAATTATATGCCAGTAATATTATTATATCAATAGCAATGGCCTACTGTACTGTACTACTATATACTGCTCACAACAATGCAGCACAGATATGGATACTTGAAGTGACACAAAGCTGCAAGATACAGCAATGGCCTACTGTACTGAACAACTATATTCTGGTGGTCACCAAAATGCTGCACTGTACTACTACATACTGCTCACAACAATGCAGCACAGATATGGATACTTGAAGTGACACGGAGCTGTAAGATACAGCAATGGCCTACTGTACTGTACTACTATATATACTAGTGGTCACCAAAATGCTGCACTGTACTACTATATACTGCTCACAACAATGCAGCACAGACAGGGCCGGCTCCAGGCATGTTCGAATAGAGCGGCCGCGCAGGGCGCCACCCTTAAAGGGCGCCGCGCGCTGGCGCCGCCATATTCGTACCTGGAGCCGACCCTGCTGTGCAGCTCTCCCCGAGTCCCCGGCCTTTAACTGTGGTGCGCGCGATATGCGCGCTGCGCGGCGCCGGCGTCTGACGTCAGACGCCAGCGCCGCGCAGCGTGCATACAGTACACCGACCACCGCCTGCAGACAGCCACACTCCCCCTCCCCGCAGATGGATCACACCACCGCACCATTGGAAGAGTCCTCCGGTCCCGGCCCGCGCCCTCTGACAGCAGCAGTGCCTCCCTCCCGCGCCTCAGGTATTGTGGGGGGCATTTATTTATCTGGCACTGTGGGGGGCATTTATTTATCTGGCACTGTGGGGGGCATTTATTTATCTGGCACTGTGGGGGCATATCTGGCACTGGGGGCATTTAATGTATCTGGCACTGTGGGGGAATATCTGGCACTGGGGGCATTAATGTATCTGGCACTGGGGGCATTAATGTATCTGGCACTGTGGGGGCATATCTGGCACTGTGGGGTCATCTGCACTGTGGGGTCATCTGCACTGTGGGGGCATTTATGGATCTGTCACTGGGGGCATTTACGGATCTGTCACTGTGGGGGCATATCTGGCACTGTCGGGTCAGCTGCACTGTGGGGGGCATTTATGTATCTGGTACTGGGGGCATATCTGGCACTGTGGGGGCATATCTGCGCTGTGGGGGCATTTATGTATCTGCACTGTGGGGGCATTTATGTATCTGGCACTGTGGGGGCATTTCTGCATCTGGCACTGTGGGGGCATATCGGCATTGTGGGGGCATTTATGTATCTGGCACTGTGGGGGCATATCTGCACTGTGGGGGCATTTATTTATCTGGCACTGTGGGGGGCATTTATTTATCTGGCACTGTGGGGGGAATTTATTTATCTGGCACTGTGGGGGGCATTTTTTTTATCTGGCACTGTGGGGGCATATCTGGCACTGGGGGCATTTAATGTATCTGGCACTGTGGGGGAATATCTGGCACTGGGGGCATTAATGTATCTGGCACTGTGGAGGCATATCTGGCACTGGGGGCATTAATGTATCTGGCACTGGGGGCATATCTGGCACTGTGGGGTCATCTGCACTGTGGGGTCATCTGCACTGTGGGGGCATTTATGGATCTGTCACTGGGGGGCATTTACGGATCTGTCACTGTGGGGGCATATCTGGCACTGTCGGGTCAGCTGCACTGTGGGAGGCATTTATGTATCTGGCACTGTGGGGGCATATCTGGCACTGTGGGGGCATATCTGCGCTGTGGGGGCATTTATGTATCTGCACTGTGGGGGCATTTATGTATCTGGCACTGTGGGGGCATTTCTGTATCTGGCACTGTGGGGGCATATCGGCACTGTGGGGGCATTTATGTATCTGGCACTGTGGGGGTATATCTGCACTGTGGGGGCATTTATTTATCTGGCACTGTGGGGGGCATTTATTTATCTGGAACTGTGGGGGGAATTTATTTATCTGGCACTGTGGGGGGCATTTTTTTATCTGGCACTGTGGGGGCATATCTGGCACTGGGGGCATTTAATGTATCTAGCACTGTGGGGGCATATCTGGCACTGGGGGCATTAATGTATCTATCACTGTGGAGGCATATCTGGCACTGGGGGCATTAATGTATCTGGCACTGTGGGGGCATATCTGGCACTAGGGGCATTAATGTATCTGACACTGTGGGGGGCAATAATGTATCTGGCACTGTGTGGGCACTTATGCATCTGGCACTGGGGGCATTTATGTATCTGGCACTGGGGGCATTTATGTATCTAAACTGTGGGTGCATATCTGGCACTGTGTGGCCATTTATGTAGCTGGCACTGCTGGGGGGCATGTCACATGTAGCTGGCACTGCTGGGGGGGCATGTCACGTGTAGCTGGCACTGCTGGGGGGGCATGTCACGTGTAGCTGGCACTGCTGGGGGGGCATGTCACGTGTAGCTGGCACTGCTGCGGGGCATGTCATGTGTAGCTGGCACTGCTGGGGGGCATGTCATGTCTATCTGGCACTGCACATTATGTGTATCTGGCACTGTACTGGAGACATTGTGTGTAAGGAACACTACTGTGGCTATGTGTAAGGCTGCTAATTGTGTGAAAATATATTTATAGTTTGATGATATGAAGTTACGAGACCACGCCCACTTTTCAAGAGGCCACACCCACTTTTCCGGGAGCGCGCGTCCCTTCGGCGCGCGCATGGGGGGGGGGGGGGGGGGGGGCGCTTTTACATTTTCTCGCACAGGGTGCTAGTAGTCCTGGAGCCGGCCCTGAGCACAGATATGGATACTTGAAGTGACACGGAGCTGCAAGATACAGCAATGGCCTACTGTACTATAATACTATATATACTGGGGGTCACCAAAATGCTGCACTGTACTACTATATACTGCTCACAACAATGCAGCACCAATATGGATACTTGAAGTGACACAGAGCTGCAAGATACAACAATGGCCTACTGTACTGTACAACTATATACTGGTGGTCACCAAAATGCTGCACTGTACTACTATATACTGCTCACAACAATGCAGTAGAGATATGGATACTTGAAGTGACACCGAGCTGCAAGATACAGCAATGGCCTACTGTACTGTACTAATATATATACTGGTGGTCACCAAAATGCTGCACTGTACTACTATATACTGCTCCACATTTTTGTTCTCCATTTTTTAATGTGTGGAATTATATGCCAGTAATATTATTATATCAATAGCAATGGCCTACTGTACTGTACTACTATATACTGCTCACAACAATGCAGCACAGATATGGATACTTGAAGTGACACAGAGCTGCAAGATACAGCAATGGCCTACTGTACTGTACAAATATATACTGGTGGTCACCAAAATGCTGCACTGTACTACTATATACTGCTCACAACAATGCAGCACAGTTATGGATACTTGAAGTGATATGGAGCTGCAAGATACAGCAATGGCCTACTGTACTATACTACTATATATACTGGTGGTCACCAAAATGCTGCACTGTACTACTATATACTGCTCACAACAATGCAGCACAAATATGGATACTTGAAGTGACACGGAGCTGCAAGATACAGTAATGGCCTACTGTAATGTACAACTATATACTGGTGGTCACCAAAATGCAGCACTGTACTACTATATACTGCTCACAACAATGCATCACAGATACGGATACTTGAAGTGACACGGAGCTGCAAGGTACAGCAATGGCCTACTGTACTGTACAACTATATACTGGTGGTCACCAAAATAATGCATTGTACTACTATATAGTATATAATGGTCACACAACAATGCAGCAGATATTGAGCACTGATCAGGATACTAGAACTGAGTCTGACACGGAGCTACAAGATACAGCAATGGGCTACTCTACTGTACTACTATAATATACTGGTGGTCACCACAATGCAGCACACTGAGCACAGATATTGAGCTTTTCAGGCAGAGAACGTAGCCACATCCTCTCCGCTCAATCTACAATGCACGAGTGAAAATGGCAGCAACGCGCGGTTCTTTATATGGAATACGAATCTTGCGAGAATCCGACAGCGGGATGATGACGTTCGGCCTCGTTCGGGTTAACCGAGCAAGGCGGGAAGATCCGAGGCTGCCTTGGACCTGTGTAAAACACATGAAGTTGGGGGGGGGTTTGGATCTCGACGAACCGAACCCGCTCATCTCTAATAAACTATATAAAAAATATCACCTGAATAAAATATAACTAGATTAAACCACTTTTAGTACCAAATACATACATATGATTTGTAATATCAGGATGCCACAAGTACTATATCTCAACTTAGGGACATATATCTGATGTAAAGAGACAGATAAACATGTAGGTACCAGGGGATAGTGGAGAAATAAAAAGGATGCCGTAGCTAGACAGGTTCACAATTTCTGCAGTTAGATTGTGTGCTAACAGCAGTGAACAATCTAATGAGAGATCTTGTCACTTTGTATAGGGAGGAACAGACATCTTTCTGCTGGTTGTATTTCATCTATCAGTATGCCTGATGTGGATTCACATTGCAGGAATATAAAGAGGTGAACACTGTTGAAAAGGCATGCGACTACCTAAAATATTCTGCATGACACTGCTAGTGACCAATAGTGAGTAGATAGCTGGAATTAAAATAATCATATCGCTATAGAAAAAATAAGCAAAGGAATTCTCTCAGCTTATTATATTAAGCAGGGTATATAAGAGGGGATGGTATTGGAATCCCAACAGTCGGGATCCCAATAGTCAAAATGCCGACATTGGCATTCCAATGTTCACAATCTGACAGATCCCAGTAAGTATTTTTGACATACTCTAACCCACCCCTTCTGCAGCCTAACCTTAACCCAGTCCTCCCGCAGCCTAGTCCTAACTGCTCCCCCCCCCCCCCCCATCCCTCTCAGCCTAACCATAGCCTCAGTTAGTTGGGCATGTGACTTGAAATAAATGTATATGGATAACCAGTTTATGTGAAAAAAAAAAGTATAATCTTTAGTATAACTGTATTATTTACATCCTGGTGGGATAATTCAAATAAATATAAGTCAGTGAGTAATAACTTATTAATCACACATACATATAATTGTCTAAATGAGCAAAATATTAAAAAGAACACACAAGAGCCATTTCATTGCATATTGAAATTTTGAAAGCACTATTTCATCTCTTCACACCAGTGGTTCCCAAACTGTGCGCCTAAAATGTCAAAATGACAGACACCAGAGCCAAATAATGGCGGGAGCAGGGAAGGAGGCAGTAGCTACTCATATGTGTGTGCCTGTGTGTGGCTTTAGCTATATATATATATATATATATAAAAGAAATGTCCTTCTAGAGAGGGGTGTGCTTCAACCCACTCCCAATAGTGAAAGAACAGGCGGCACTCCAAGGACTGGTGAAAACGCTGTTGTATTAAGCAAGAGAATCAAATAAGTGGCATATCATGGCTGACGTTTCAGCGCCGCGCAGGGCGCTTTTTTCAAGGCAATATGCTGGTGAAACAGGAAAAAAAAAAGTGCCCTGCGCGGCGCTGAAACGTCGGCCATGATATGCCACTTGTTTGATTCACTTGCTTAACACAACAGCGTTTTCACCAGTCCTTGGAGTGCCGCCTGTTCTTTCACTATTGGGAGTGGGTTGAAGCACACCCCTCTCTAGAAGGACATTTCTTTTATATCTCCAAAAGGAAGGCACCGAGGCAGCTGTCCATTCATAGGGGGAGTGCCTTTGTACATATATATATATATATATATATATATACATATATATACTTTATACTGTATACTGTAAATGTGTAATGGGCAGTCTATGATGATGCTGCACTATATACACCAGTACTGGCATGTGTAAGCTCCCCAGTCCCCGCACAGCTCCCGACCAGCTGGGGGTAGAGGCAGTGCTGTAACTAGGCATTTTAGCACTGTGTGCAAGAAACGGCATTGCCCCCCCTCCCGCCCTATGTAAAATATGGGCAGTGGCTTCATGGGGAAGGGGTATAGCCACAAAATAATACCAATTCATACTACGATGCACAGTTTTTTCCATTATTCAAATTACGCCGCACAGTAGCGTCACTACACCAGGTAGAGCCCCTTTTACACATTACGGCAGCCAGTTCCCCTTTTTACACATTACGGCAGACAGCGTCCCCCTTTTTACACATTACGGCAGACAGCTTCCCCTTTTTACATATTACGACAGACAGCATCCCCCTTTTTACACCTTACGGCAGACAGCATCCCCCTTTTTACACATTACGGCAGAAAGCCCCTGTGATGGTGTAGTGTTGTACCTGTGTTTCCAGATGACGCTTGCTGGTTCAGGACCTCTCGTGGCTTCTTCCGCAGGAGTCTGTGGCAGAAGGATAGACGCCCCAAGGAAGACCCCACAGATAAAGGAAAACACAAATTGACGGTGACAACAAGTTTATTGCGAAAGAGGTAGTGGGTCACCGCTAAAAGGCCAATTGTGATTTGAGTGAAGCACATCCAGTGAATACCAGAACAACAAATCTTAATAATAAGGCATTCAATAAATGGCAAACATCAGTCGCATATGCAAGGAGCATATACACCTTAACATCAGCTATTTGCATAAATCACGTGCAACAGCAGAACATTTAAATGTGATCATCACCATCAAATACTGACAATGTGAACATAAAACTGACATAATCTATAAAATGTCCACAGCGTGGCACTGGGTCGCTTAAGTTCAGTCCATACTGGAAATAAACTGTTCCGTATACTCTTGTCCTACAAGGGGTGCTGTAGAGTAGGTTCGCTCTGTGCACAGTATTTGTAATCCAATAGATGGTGCTGTGGAGCAGCTACTTGTAATGTATAGCACAAGTTTACAACAGAGGGTGCTGTAGAGCCGGTAATAGCACAGTGTAGCAATAAGCTTTTAATATAGGGCGCTGTGGAGTTGAACTGATGTCAGCATACAGTGGGATGCAGAGCAAATGACACAATCCTGGCACACACATAGTGCTGCAGTTCAAGCAGGCAAGGGATAAATGGCACTGTTCGTGTTTTCCTTGCAATTAAAGTGGTAAAGGGAAGTGGGAGGTTCACACAACCCTATCCCTGAAGGCTTTCTGGTAAAGTGTCTGGCAGGCCCAAATAAATCACATGTGTCCCTCTCCTTGTACATAGAGTCCTGCTGTGATCTTTCCCAAAGGGGGGCTGTGACGTTGAAAGTTGGCAGGTTGATCACTGTTGGCCTGGGTGCCCATAGGTGGGGGCTGTCTGGGGGTGAGGTAGAGTACCTGTATTATCTGCTGCTGTTGCCAGCTCCTGCCGGCCACTTCTCCTCACTGCTGCTTTGCAGGGTGACAGCCTTCTCTCAGTGCCCAGTCTCTCCCAGCGCAGTGTGCCTCCGGACTTCCGCACACAGCTCCTCACACACACACACACACCAGGTCCTGCTTTACTGCCATGCTGCTCTCAGCTCTCCTTCCTGCTTCTCCTCACACTCCACTATGGCCAATCAGAGTGCTCCCAGCTTCCCGCTCTGCCAGGGATCCTGCTAGAAAACCCAGGGTCCTAGTGCTATACACATTTTTCTCCCAGGAGCCATGGTTGCTTAGCAACCAGATGAAAATGGTTTTAACCTTTACGGTGTCTGGCTGCAGCTGGTATAATGTATGGGTGCAGTGTGTTATAGAAACGCCTTTGGTAAAGATGTGTGTAAAGCAGTGGTTCCCAAACTTTCTTGAATCACGGTGCCCTCAAGTATCAGCATTTTTTTTTTTCATTTTTTGAGCTGTGAAAAATATGCTGATACACGAGGGGACCGTGATTCAAGAAAGTTTCGGAACCACTGCTTTACACACATATGTGACTACGATATATTTAAAAAAAATAAGTAATAAAAGTTAGATTTTATAAATATCTGTGCACTGCATATACTGTAGAACCCTTTTTTTTTTGTCTATTTGTGTCTACATCAATATTTTACAGTCTGTGGTAGTACCCCTAAGCCACTTTATAAGATTAAAAAGTCACTGGACAATAGGGGTAAACTGTATATTCTGCACTATAGATGACATTTCCAGTGCAACAGATATTCTTTCTCTCTTTTTGTTAGTGGGAAATCAGACAGAAGACTTCTTTTCAAAGATCTCTATTTTCACTTCAAAGAGACAATGATATATGTGGTTATGCATACAAGGATGAACTAACAGTATACACATTCAGGGCCGGCTCTACCATTAGGCAGCTTTAGGCAGCTGCCTAGGGGCGCCGGTTCCTGAAGGGCGCCACTGAATTCATCTATCAAAAAATTGAAGGATGTCTCTGTATGCGGCCTCCTCCTTTTACACTGTGCTGGCTGCTGCTGCGGGTCTAATCAGGTGCAGCCGCCGCCAGTGCTTAAAGTGGTCCTAGAGAGGTGGTGGAACACACCCCCCTCCCCTACGGCGCGCGTGGCAAAAAGGGGTGTGGTCTCAAAAAGAAAGGGGCGTGGTCACACAATAGTAATAATGCCCACAGTAGTAGCACCCAAGTGTAAATTTTGAAGTGGGGGTTTGGAAAAGTGAAGGTTGTAATTATGTGCGCGCCGATGGCGTGCGCGCTCCTGAAAAGGGGGCATGGCCATGCAAAAGGGGGTGTGCCCTTCAGTGTGGTTTACCACACCATATACCCTTTATACACCACAATAACAGGACCCCTTTCACATTATAGCACACAGTATGAGCCGAAATTCACATTATACCACACAGTATGAGCCGAGATTCACATTACACCACACAGTATGAGCCAAATTCACATTACACCACACAGTATAAGTCGAAATTCACATTATAGCACACGGTATGAGCCGAAATTCACATTACAGCACACGGTATGAGCCGAAATTCACATTATAGCACACGGTATGCGCCGAAATTCACATTATAGCACACGGTATGAGCCGCCATTCACATTATAGCATACAGAATGAGCCGAAATTCACATTATAGAGTGACAGAGTGACAGGGAGAGTGACAGCGGAGACATGGAAAATGACAGCAGGGACATGCAAAGTTACAGCAGGGACATGGAGAGTGACAGCAGGGGCATACAGTAGGCACTAGAGAGAGAGAAAGGCAGCAGGGTAAGATTACCTGTTTAGCAGCGGCGGTGGTCTGCGGTGCTGTGGATGAGTAGGCTGTGGTAGGCGTGGAGTGGAGAAGGCTGTGGGCCTCGGAGATAGTGCGGAGGAGGAGGCTGTGGGCATGCAGAGGTCCGAGGGCGGGGCGGCAGAGGAGGGCTAAAGGCGGCTGCAGTGGATCGGGAACCAGGCTGGCTTTATTATCCTTGCCGCCGCATCGAGCTCCTGTGACCACGGTGCTAATATTTCAAAACTGCTGCGGACCGGCAGCCAATTAGCGACAGATTTGAACTAGTAGCGCCGTAGTCACAGGAGCGCGATGCGGCGGCAGGGATTATAAAGCCAGCCTTGTCCCAGATCCGCTGCAGCTGGGAGTCTGGAACCAGGGCTCCCAGTGCGGCGGCGATGGTAGGGGCGGAGCGACGGAGGGCGGACCAGGAGCTCAGCTTCTTTGTCAGCCCATAGAGTAATGCCCACAGCAGTAGCACCCCTTATACTATGCCCACAGTAGTAGTGCCCCTTATGCAATACCCGCAATAGTAGTGCCACTTATGCAATACCCGCAATAGTAGTGCCCCTTATGTCCCCAAGAGTGGTGCCCCTTATGAAGTGTCCCCTTTACAATGCCCTCATTAGAAGTGCACCCCATCAGTAATGCCCTTAATGGTAATGCCCCTGTGTAGTATTGCCCCCAGTAGTAATGTTGCCTGTAGTAATGCCCCCAGTCATTTAGCCCCCTGTAGTTTAGCCCCAGTAGTCATGCCCCCACTGGTAATGCTCCTGCAGTTATGACCCCAGTAATTTACTCCCCCCCCTTTAGTTTAGCCTCCCAGTGGTAATGGCCCCAGTAGTTTTGCCCCATGTAGTTTAGCCCCGTTAGTAATGCCCCCAGTAGTTTGCCCCAGCCCCCCTGTAGTTTGCCCATGTAGTAATGCCCCCAGTAGTAAAGCCCCCCAGTAGTTTACCCTTTGTAGTTTGTCCCCAGTATTAAAGCCCCCCAGTAGTTTGCCCCTCTGTAGTTTGCCCCAGTAGTAAAGCCCCCAGTAGTTTGCCTCTGTAGTATAGCCCCCCAGTAGTTTGCCCCAGTAGTAAAGCCCCCAGTAGTTTGCCTCTGTAGCATAGCCCCCCAGTCGTTTGCCCCTCTGTAGTATAGCCCCCCAGTAGTTTGCCCCTCTGTAGTATAGCCCCCCAGTAGTTTGCCCCTCTGTAGTATAGCCCCCCCAGTAGTTTGCCCCTCTGTAGTATAGGCCCCCAGTAGTTTGGCCCCTCTGTAGTATAGCCCCCCAGTAGTTTGCCCCCAGTAGTATAGACCCCCCAATAACAGCGCCGCTAGTAGTGCACATATGGGAGGGGGGGGGGAGAGAGAGGCACCATACTTACCAAGCCCCGCTCCCGCCGCATGCCTCTCTTGGCGCCCACTCCTCGGCACTATGGGAGAGGCGTCATGACGTCTCTCCCATAGCGCGTACTGACAGAGCCGGAGGCAGGAGCTCAGTACTGAGCTCCTGCCTCCGGCTGCCGCTGTGCGGGGAGAGCCGGGCGCCGCTGATAACAGCGGCAACCCGGCATCTCCCTGCAGCGCTGGGACATCGGGTTAGGTGAGCCGGGGGAGGCAGAACTGCGTTCCGTCTCCAAGTGGAACTGACGGAACGCAGTTCCGCCCCGTTCCGGCTCACTTTAACCCCTGGCCGCCGCTATCAGGCTATACCACAGTGCCTCAGATGTAACTATGGCTTCCGAGGGGCGCCCCCACGGCCGCTCCTCATAGCTCTGATACACCTCCTCCAATATATATATATATATTATCCTGCTATTCAGCAAAAATTTTAAATTGGCCTCAGTGTCCTTCACAATTCCTAACATGGCAGCTAGCGTGTATACATAGGCAGTACGAATGGTCGTCACTCAAGGATTTGAAAGTAAAAGTATATTGTGAATACATTTTCACTTTAAAAGTCATTGAGTGTTGTCCCTTGTCTCTGTATATGTATAATTATGCAATTCATCCCAGCCCACCTAGTGACCATCTGCATCTCCCCTCCTAGAGGTGGTGGTGGGGGGAATTTGAAGGTTAGGGGGTGCTAAGCTGAAGCTTTGCCTAGGGTGCAGAGAGACCTTGCACCGGCCCTGTACACATTACCAACAGAACCAACATTGCTAGTGTTGGGTGTATTGATATTGGCCCAGATTTATCAAACCTTGGAGAGTGATAAATTACACGGTGATAACATACCAACCAATCAGCTCCTAACTGCCATGTTACAGGCTGTGTTTGAAAAATGACAATTAAGAGCTGATTGGTTGATACTTTATCACCGTGCAATTTATCACTCTCCAAGGCTTGATAAAGCTGGTCCACTGACTTTACTTCCCTGAATACAATATACAGAAAGCTTCAGGCAATAACCATCGCACATAGGTGGTCATTCCAAGTTGTTTGCTCGTTGCCGATTTTCGCTATGCTGCAATTTGTTGCTAATTGCGCATGCGCAAGGCACGCAGGGCGCATGAACTTAGTTATTTAACTAAAAACTTAGCAGTTTTGCTGTGGATCCTGGGGCGCATTTCAGTCGCACTGCTGATCGGTGAGTGATTGACAGGAAAGGGGTGTTTCTGGTTGGTAACTGAGCGTTTTCCGGGAGTGTGATAAAAAACGCAGGCATGTCAGGGAAAAACGCGGGAGTGTCTGGAGAAACGGGGGAGTGGCTGGCCGAACGCAGGGCGTGTTTGTGACGTCAAACCAGGAACTAAACGGACTGAGCTGATCGCAATCTGTGAGTAGGAGTATGTCTGGAGCTACTCAGAAACTGCAAAAAATTATTTAGTAGCAGTTCTGCTAATCTTTCGTTCGCTATTCTGCTAAGCTAAGATACACTCCCAGAGGGCGGCGGCCTAGCGTGTGCAATGCTGCTAAAATCAGCTAGCGAGCGAACAACTCGGAATGAGGGCCATACTGTATACATTTTGCCAACACAATATTAAGCTAACAAAATTCAATGACAAAAAATCTATATACAGATGTGTCCTCATACATCCTTGCTGCAGTAGCGCAGTACCTGTCAGATCACTCTCGCCAGACATCACAGGCTTTGTGGCGAATTGAAGCAAGGAATATAAGGACACAACTGTACATTCAAAATAACTATTGCTTGGCTTTGTCTACTAAACTTACTAAACATGAAAGTAATCTCTGAGCCATCTGCACCTGATACTAGCCCAACAATTTTCCCAAGAGTAGTTTTTGTACATTACAAAATGGAAGCATACTGTATTTTAAGACTTGCATCACAATATAAGAACTTCCAGATAGGATGAAGGATGTTGCCAGTAGCATCAAGGATGGGATCTGGGATATTGAAAGTAGCATTTTAGCACTGGCTGCCATCCTGGACCATCAGATTTCCACACTCCCATGGCATATACCTGTACTTACATCTGAGAAGCCCAAGAGCAAGGAGGCACAGGCTTCACCAGCTGCCTCAGACCCCAATACATGGGTCATCAGGAAGCAAAGAAGATTGGGTTTGAGGGTCTGTACTAATTTCACCCCACATAGTTGGCATATTTATATATAACTAGTGTACTGACAAGCAGATTAATGTGGACAGGTAAGGAGGAATCAATCCAAAAGCAGTCCTGGGATAAAAGATTTAAAAAAAAATAGGTATTTTTTAAATATTTGCAGTTTACATGGACCAAATTTCTTTTAATATCCTAAAAGTTCAGCCCATTTTTGTTTAACCATTAAAATAGATGATTTAAAAAATGAGGAAAATAAAAGTCACTGTTTGTTTTTATAGTTAAAGTATTATTTTACTGTATATAATGTTATTTTCAAAGTTTTTTTTCCCATTTGTAGCAAAAATCACTAATAAAATGTTGATAGTTTTGATGACAAACATTATGAGTAAGGCTCATTAAGAGAAAGAAACTAGAACTTGCAAGAAAAATATTGTTGCAGTATATTCTGCCAGAAAGCCTGGAATCTGCCAGATTTTATCTCCCAGTCTCTCAAACATCATCCTCCTCCCCAGCTGCCTCAGCCTGCTCCTCCCAAGGCACCCACTTCCTAATGACCATAACACAGAGCCATGATCTCATATGCCACATCTGGTGAATACGTGAGAGCTCCCCCAGACCAGTCAAGGCACCAGAAGCTTGCTTTGAGCATAGTAAATACACACTCAATGACTTATGTGTGGCATTGTACGGGAAATCCTGCTCTGCATGTGGTGTAATACAGTATATCATAGTAAACATTATTAGAAACCAAAATGTCAGCAAGCGCTTACAAAAATCTCACCAGCTGCCTTGAAAAAGCCAATGTCAGAAACAACCTGTATAATATAAAAAGCAATATAATCTCATTCGTTCAGTCATTTTATATAAGTATATATATAATGACAGCAGTGTTTTAAGATGTGCAATCAACCAGTTTGATATGGTGATGTTCATCATTATAATTTTGTAGATTAACACCTACCGTGGAGCTACCCTTGCAAATTATAGCACTGTAGATCAGTAACATGCGGTCAGGGTAGACAAGGGAGGCAGATGCTCATCTGTCATACTCCAGTATACTCCAGAGTTTCGACTTTAAAAACTGTTAAAATAACACAAAGAAGATATTTCTATAAATATAATCGTTGTATATTGTTATAGTCAAAACTCACCAAATTTGCAGCGCTTCCCTGGAAATATGGGGACTGTCAGAGAGAGACCAGAGGGGAGGCAGCTATGAGATCAGCCTCCCCTTTGTCATAATCAGACACTGCCTGGAGCTGGGGGCAGGGCTGCACCGTGGCCAATAATACTGTAAAAGAAGCACAAGGGGAGAGGGCTATCAGATCTGCCTCACTGAGGGGAGTGTGCCTTGGTGCAGTGCCAGGTGACCTATCCAGGAGGTTTCCCAGTAATCATCCAGGGACAGACAACATGAAGGAGAAGCTGATGATCAAGACTACTAAAATGCAGGGAATGTGCTAGTGAGTGGTTGCTGGGGCTTGGCAAGGGGGGTACAGGGCTAGCCCTCTTGTGGGCAACGTACCCCATGCAACAAGGAGGAAGCAGATAGTGCCCAACAAGTTTTAGGCTTCTTCTACAGAGGTTATGCAACATGTTCTAATGTCTTATTTTATGGTGGGCACTTCTTCTCTGGGGGTACTATCCTGGCTCCTGTAATCATGATCAATAGCCAGATAGAAGGGATAATGGATTATCTCTGTGGATAAGGATTGTTCAGTGGTTTTAGATTCTGTTTATTGGATTAGACAGCAATAATGCTGCTGGCCCATAAGAGTTTGTTTTCTGTGATGAACAGCTTAATATGTCATTGTTGGTATCAAATTATTCACCCAGAGACATCAGACATTGGGGGTAATTCCAAGTTGATCGCAGCAGGAAATTTTTTAGCAGTTGGGCAAAACCATGTGCACTGCAGGGGGGGGCAGATATAACATTTGCAGAGAGAGTTTTAGTGCTCTCTGCCTGACCTTATGGGTTCACACATGAATGTGTAATCTGGCTCATATACTAGCAAGTGCCACCCCAGCCATTGATTCCACCACATGTCACTGCTGTACATTGACTATGTGAGAATCCCCATCTTGGTCTGTGATACTCAGTTTCCATGCAGTTGTGAACTTCCTGTAGATACATGCAGCCGTTTGCTGTGCATGTGTGGTGTGAAAAGCCACAAGTTTGAACTTGTCTCAAGGGGGTAAATGTATGAAGCAGTGATAAGAGTGGAGAAGTGAGCCAGAGGAGAAGTTGCCCATGGCAACCAATCAGCATTGAAGTAACATTTATAATTTGCATACTATAAAATGATAAGAGCAGCTAATTGGTTGCAATGGGCAACTTCTCCACTGGCTCACTTCTCCACTCTTATCACTGCTTCATACATTTACCCCTTTGTGAGAATTAGGCCCTGTATGTTTAACTCATCTCACAACCTATCCACAGAGACTCATTGTACACTGATATCCTTAATTAATGTACATGGTTGCAATATATTTTATTGGAATATTTTGGGCTAATTTGGGACATTTTGAACATGAAACAATAGAGCAAGTACAGAAGAGCTTAACTTGTGACTGCATGATGGGAAGGCAACAAAAAATATCATTTTCTATTTTCGTTTATGCACATTATAGGTTTAGAGTTAATTGCAATTGTTTAAATAAAAAACATGTCCCACCTTACTGTAAAACAGTGCACTTGCATGCCCAAATCTGCAATGGAAAATTGCATGGTACTCAAAATTCCACATTGTTTTACTGCTTGTGGGGTAGATGTACTAAGCCATGGAGGGTGATAAAGTAGAGAGATATAAAGTACCAGCCAATCAGCTCCTAACTGCCATGTTACAGGCTGTATATGCTAGGAGCTGGTACTTTATCTCCATCCACTTTACCTCTCTCCAAGGGTTAGTACATAGACCCCATAATCTCTCTCTTTTTTATCACTCTCCAAGGCTTAGTACATCTGCCCCTGTGTGAGATAAAACAAATCAGAATTTTAAGCTTGACGATTGGACATACATACAGCTCTAAATGATGTCCTATATGATTTTGTACTTTATAAACCTAATGAATAACAGCAGAATCTTAGGAATTGTAAAGATTTGATGTGCCATGTATCCTATGCAGTAACAAATTGCTGAGGATTACATTTGAAACTACCTAGGAGATAGTGGTCAAGACAATCTACATCAAAGAGTATGTAAATCTCTTGCAGGGATTTAATGTTTTCAGGATAATTAACCAAACTGTACTTACCACCCACTATACTGTAGTCTGATCTATTTCCAGAAGGATTAAATTCATAGCACTCTTTTGTAAAGGGCTTTACAAAAAGACTGCCAGGTCTGTCTTAGGTAAGATCAGTAATGAAGATGATCTACCAGTAGAAATCCATACGGTATTTTAAGTGTTGTTAACTAATAAAAAAAAAATTGAATTTTTTTTATTTGTAGTAGACTTTAGAGGATCCTTTTTACCCTCTAGTTGGTGTTCAACTCAACTAATTTAAAACGGCTTAGTTTAAGATATATGTATATTATTGCTTACAGATTAAGTAGTTGGTTGTAGAGATGTGTAGAATCATCTGATTCTTAAACTGGCTAAAATTCAGATATTATAATGCATTTATGATGCTCTGTGTGGCTGCAGTGTCGGACTGGGGCATGAAGGGCCCACCAGGGGAATGCATTTATAGGGGCCCATACTTAAGGGTGTGGCCAGCCTATAAAGGGGGTGTGGCCAGCCTCTACAGAGCTGAAATACACAATAGTTTAGTGCAGTGTAATGCAACATATCTACCATGTATAATACAAGTGCACAGTCTGGAACCTGATCCCTAGAGGAAGGAGTGGGGCCTACCGGTGGTTTCCCTGGTACCCCTGTGGGCCAGTCCGACCCTGTGTGGCTGTGACTATTACTAACCTACTGACTACTGACTACTACAATACAGGCAAAAGTTCGCCCAAGTTGCATAAAACAGACACAAGCATAGCTTTATAGCACACTTTATAGCACACCTACAGTGCTCCCTCACCCGCTAGCGGGTCCCGATTGAGATGCTTAAGCGCAGCAGTGTGACAATATATAGATAAACAACACACACATGCCTCTTTCACTTAAACACAGAACTATCCTTAAAAAACACAGACATACACACACCTCACTTAAAAACATCACACACATAAACACAGTGCTGCCAACATTTATTAAAGACACCCCTCCCCCCCCCCCCACACACACACACACATGCACCACACACACACACACACACACACACACACACACACACACACACACACACACACACACACTGTAACTTCAAGCAATTGCTGCCAATGCCAACCTGTGGCCAGCTCAATTGACTGGGATGAGCTGTGCGCTGCAGCTCCCCCTAGCTGCAGCCAGCTATCAGCTCTCTGTAGATGCGAAATAGGCGTGCACAGCATATTACATTAGTGTGTGCAACACCAGAGTCATCAATCCACTATTACACAGCTCTATCCCCTGACATGGCACTAACCCTGATACATCCTATACCCGACATGGCTTCACCCCTGGCACAGCTCTATCCCTCACACATATTATACCTGACATGGTTTTACCCCTGACACAGCTGTACCCCCTGACACAGCTCTTAACAATCACACATCTTATACCTGACATGGTTCTGATCTCTGACATGGCTCTTACCCCCAAGACACATCTTATACCTGACACAGCTCTTACCCTCAAGACACATCTTATACCCGACACAGCTCTTACCTCCTGACACATCTTATACCTGACACAGCTCTTACCCCCTGACACATCTTATACCTGACACGGCTCTTACCCCCTGACACATCTTATACCTGACACAGCTCTTATGGGTCTTTTCATTAAGCCTTGGATGGAGATACAGTAAAGTCGCTGGAGATATGGGCCCCCATTTATCATGCAGCACTATGTGAATCGATAAATATCGTTTTCACTCGCCATGCTATAGTGGTATCGCGCTCTTCTATTTAAGAAGAGCATATGACACGGCGAGCAAAAGCGGTATTTGCCGCGTCAGCGCTGATGTTTACCTTACATCAGCGCTGACGAACGATGTGTGTCCCCCGGATCGGCCTCCTACCGCGCATGAGCCAGTTTATGCTAATTCCCGGCACATGCGCGGTAGTGATTTCTATAGCAACCCGGCTGCTGTGATGCATGCCGGGATTGCTACGGGATGGGGGAGCCGGAGCGCTGACGGACTCCGCTGCAGCGGTGTCCTAACGTCTGCCCAGAGCAGATGAAGCCAGTATAGGGAAGCGAGCGCTATTTCAGAAATAGCGCTCGTTGTTAAATAGACTTTGCTGGGCACCAGTATAGGGAAAATGAAAGGCTAATAGCATTGCTAGCTAGCAGCGCTATTAGTCTTGTTAAATAGAAATTTGTCCCATTTAACACTTAAAACAAGTTTCCAGCATGGAAACTCATTGATAAATGGGGCCCAAAGTACCAGCCAATCGGTTCCTAACTGCTATGCAACAGGCTGTGTTTGAAAAATGACAGTTAGGAGCCGATTGGGTGGTACTTTATCTCCAGCAAAATTATCTCCATCCAGCGGTACTTCTGTATAAATCCAGTGATCCTGCCGTATAATTCCAGTGATCTTGCCGTATAATTCCAGTGATCCTGCCGTATAATTCCACTGGTACTGGCGTATAAGTCCAGTGATCCTGCTGTATAATTACAGTGGTACTGGCACATAAGTCCAGTCCAGTGATACTGCCATATATGTCCAGTGATACTGCCGTATATGTCCAGTGATACTGCCGTATAAATCCAGTGATCCTGACATATGATTCCATATAAATCCATATAATTCCATATAAATCCAGTCCAATGGTGCTGCCATTTAAGTTCAGTGGTGCTGTCCTGTGCTGTATATTATTTACTCCAAATGAAGGGGTTATTAATATTTAATTTTCACAGGGTTTGCACTGTGTGGTGTAGAGGTACGCTCTACTGTACTATATATTGTTATATTACTCCAGAGAAATAATGGAGAACAAAAATTTGGAGGATAAAATAGGAAAAGATCAAGAACCACTTCCTCCTAGTGCTGAAGCTGCTGCCACTAGTCATGACATAGACAATGAAATGCCATCAACGTCATCTGCCAAGGCCGATGCCCAATGTGATATTAAAGGGCATGTAAAATTCAAAAAGCCAAAGTTCAGTAAAAAGACCCAAAAAAAGAAATTTAAATGGTCTGAGGAGAAATGTAAACTTTCCAATATGCCATTTACGACTCGGAGTGGCAAGGAACGGCTAAGGCCCTGGCCTATGTTCATGACTAGTGGTTCAGCTTCACATGATGATGGAAGCCCTCATTCTCCCGCTAGAAAAATTACAAAAATTAAGCTGGAAAAAGCACAGAAAAGAACTGTGAGTTCTAAGATGGTATCACAAATCCCCAAAGAGAGTCCAAGTGTGTCGGCGGTTGCAATGCCTGACCTTCCCAACACTGGACAGGAAGAGGTGGCTCCTTCCACCATTTGCACGCCCCCTGCAAGTGCTGGAAGTATGACCAACAGTCCAGTTTCTGATATTCAAATTGAAGATGTCACTGTTGAAGTACACCAGGATGAGGATATGGGTGTTGCTGGCGCTGAGGAGGAAGTTGACGATGAGGATTCTGATGGTGATGTGGTTTGTTTAAATCAGGCACCGGGGGAGACACCAGTTGTCTGTGGTATTAAGAAGCCCATTGTAATGCCTGAGCAAAATACCAAAAAAGCCACCTCTTTGGTGTGGAATTATTTCTCCACAAATCCGGACAACAGGTGTCAAGCCATGTGTTGCCTCTGTCAATCTTTAAAAAGTAGGAGTAAGGACGTTAACCACCTAGGAACATCCTACCTTATACATCACCTGCAGTGCATTCATCAGAAGTCAGTGTCAAGTTGTGAAACTTTGGGTAAGAGCGTAAGCAGTTCACTGACACATAAATCTCTTCTTCCTCTTGTACCCAAGCTCCTGCAAGCCACACCACCAACTTCCTCAACGTCAACTTCCTCCTCAGTCAGTAACATCAGTAGTCCTGCAGGCCATGTCACTGGCAAGACTGAGGAGTCCTCTCCTAACCGGGATTCCTCTGGAGGATCCTTGAGTGGTACGCCTGCTGTTGCTGCCACTGCTGTTGTTGTTGCTGGGAGTCGATCGTCATCCCAGAGGGGAAGTCGGAAGACCACTTGTACTACTTCCAGCAAGCAATTGACTGCCCAACAGTCCTTTGTGTTGTGAGGAAGGTGAAATATGACAGTAGTCATCCTTTTGCAAAGCGGATAACTGAGGCCTTGACAGCTATGTTGGTGTTAGACATGCATCCGGTATCCCCCATTAGTTCAGTGGGACTTAGAGAATTGTTTGAGGTATTGTGTCCCCGGTATCAAATCTCATCTAGGTTCCACTTCACTAGGCAGGCGATACTGAGAATGTACAGAGACATCAGAAAAAGTGTCCTCAGTGTCCTACAAAATGCAGTTGTACCCACTGTCCACGTAACCACGGACATGTGGACAAGTGTAACAGGGCAGACTAAGGACTATATGACTGTGACAGCCCACTGGGTAGATGTATGGCCTCCCGCAGCAACAACAGCTGCAGCACCAGTAGCAGCATCTCACAAACAACAACTCGTTCCTAGGCAGGCTACGCTATGTATCACCACTTTCCGTAAGAAGCACACTGCTGACAACCTCTTACGGAAACTGAGGGACATCATTGCACAATGGCTTATTCCAATTAGACTCTCCTGGGGATTTGTGATATCGGACAACACCACCAATATTGTGCATGCATTACATCTGGGCAAATTCCAGCATGTCCCATGTTTTGCACATACAATTAATTTGGCGGTGCAGAATTTTTTAAAAACAACAGGGGCGTGCAGGAGACGCTGTCAGTGGCCCAAAAAAATTGAGGGTCACTTTTGGCATTCAGCCACCGCATGCCGAAGACTGGAGCGCCATCAAACACACCTGAACCTGCCCCGCCATCACCTGAAGCAAGAAGTGGTAACGAGGTGGAATTCAACACTCTATATGCTTCAGAGGATGGAGGAGCAGCAAAAGGCCATTCAAATCTATTCATCCACTTACGATATAGGCAAATGAGGGGGAATGCACCGGACTCAAGCGCAGTGGAGAATGATTTCTGTCTTGTGCAAGGTTCTCCAACCCTTCAAACTTGCTACACGTGAAGTCAGTTCAGACACTGCCTGCTTGAGTCAGGTCATTCCCCTCATCAGGCTTTTGCAGAGGCAGCTGGAGAAATTGAAGGAGGCGCTAAGATGGAGCGTTTCCGCTAAGTATGTGGGACTTGTGGATGGAGCCCTTCATTCACTTTGCCAGGATTCAGGGGTGGTCAATCTGTTGAAATCAGAGCACTACATTTTGGCCACCGTGCTCGATCCTAGGTTTAAAGCCTACGTTGTATCTCTCTTTCCAGCAGATATGAGTCTGCAGAGGTTCAAAGACCTGCTGGTGAGAAAATTGTCAACTCAAGCGGAACGTGACCTGTCAAAATCTCCTCCTTCAATTTATCCCGCAACTGGGGCTGCGAGGAAAAGGATAAGATTTCCGAGCCCTCCCGCTGGCGGTGATGCAGGGCAGTCAGGAGCGAGTGCTGACATCTGGTCCGGACTGAAGGACCTGCCAACGATTACCGACATGTCTACTGTCACTGCATATGATTCTGTCACCATTGAAAGAACGGTGGACGATTATATGAGTGACAGCATCCAAGTAGACATGTCAGACAGTCCGTACGTATTTATTTTACCTAAGTTGCCCCCACTCCAGTGTGTACTCTGAAAGAGTGTTTAGTGCAGCCGGTAACCTTGTCAGCGATTGGCGTAGGAGATTACTTCCACAAAATGTGGAGAAGATGATCATCAAAATGAATTTGTAAATTCCTCCGGGAAGACCTTTACCAGCAATTGCCTCCAGAAAGTACAGAGGGACATGTGATGGTGGATTCCAGTGGGGACGAATTAATTCTCTGTGAGGAGGAGGATGTACACAGTGAAAGGGGTGAGGAATCGGAGGATGAGGATGAGGTCAACATCTTGCCTCTGTAGAGCCAATTGGTGCAAGGAGAGATTGATTGCTTCTTTTTTGTTTGGGGCTCAAACAAACCAGTCATTTCAGCCACAGTCATGTGGCAGACCCTGTTGCTGAAATGATTGGTTTGTCAACATGTGCATGTCCTGTTTATACAACATAATGGTTGGTGGGAGGACCCAAGGACAATTCCATCTTGCACCTCTTTTTCTTCTTTGCATCATGTGCTGTTTGGGGACTAGTTTTTTAAAGTGCCATCCTGTCTGACACTGCCATACAACTCCAGGGGTACTGCCGTATAAGTCCAAGAGTACTGCCATATAAGTCCAGTCCAGTTGTGCTGTCGTGTGCTGCATCAGTCCAGTGGTGGTGTCTCGTGCTGCCATAAGTCCAGTGGTAGTGCCCTGTGCTGTAAATTATTTACTCCAAATAAAAGGGTTATATACACTTCTTCTATTATTATCCAAATAATTTTTAGAGTTTGCCATGTGTGGTATAGGGGTACGGTTGCCTGTGCTGATTATTATAGCTTCAAATTAAAGGTTTGTTATTATTATCAAAATTAATTTTACAGGCTTTGCCATGTGTGTGTTTTGTTTAGTGGTACGCTATCCTGTGCCACCAATATTGTGCGTGTATCACATCTGGGCAAATTCCAGCACATCCCATGTTGTTTGTGCCACACACTTGTGTCTCTTAGCTTAGCCATACAGCTATCTCATTACACCTCTTTTACTTCTTTGCATTATGTGCTGTTTGGGGCCTAGTTTTTTTAAGTGCCATCTTGTCTGCAACTGCAGTGCCACTCCTACATGGGCCCAGTGTTTGTGCCACACACTTGTGTCGCTTAGCTTAGTCATCCAGCTACCTCATTGCTCCTCTTTTTCTTCTTTGCATCATGTGCTGTTTGGGGCCTATTTTTTAAATCTGCCATCCTGTCTGCGACTGCAGTGCCACTCCTAGATGGGCCAGGTGTTTGTGCCGCACACTTGTGTCGCTTAGCTTAGTCATACAGCCACCTCGGTGCAACCTTTTGGCCTAAAAACAATATTGTGAGGTGTTCAGAATAGACTGGAAATGAGTGGAAATGAATGTTATTGAGGTCAATAATACCGTAGGATCAAAATTACCCTCAAATTCTGTTTGTTTTTTTTCCAAAAATCATCCAGATCCAAAACCAAAACCAAAAGTCGAAAGGGTGGTTTTGGCAAAATCAGGCCAAAACTAAAACACGAGCGGGGAATTAGAACCAAAACCAAAACACAAAACACGAAAAGTGCCCATCGCACATCTCTAATTGTGCTATATCCAGAACTGGAATCAATGCGATCAGTAGTTTATGCCAATATTGGAATTATTTTATATAAAACATACAGTAGTTGTGCCTCTTAGCAGAAGAGTAGGACACCATAAGGGCACTAATAAATGCATGCATGGGATTGATGCTTTACCCATTTATTCTCTACTGTAGGTCAGTTTTGTTTGTAAAATGTAATTAGTGTGAAATGCTGAAACCCCCTAATTATGCATCTTTTTCCTACCACTCTTTTGGCTACTCGTCCTGCTCAGTACTCCTAATAGAAAAATAATTTGTGGCGATGGATTGGAGGGCAACGGGACACAATGGAGGAGAGGTGCCCCCTTCAGGGCAGGAGCCCGGTGGAAGCCGACTCCATTGCCTCCCACAGTTCCGCCACTGCACTTGTATGCACATTGCATTCTCTGCATAACGATGCTAACAATTCTGCAGGATCATCTAGCTGTTTTACCTTTAATTTTCTTCTTACTTATCTTACACCATGACTGCTACACAATAACCAATCCAAAACACATTTATTTCTGTAATTGTCCTTAGTGCTGTATATAAATACCTGGTAAGAATGCATAGTGATATCAAACTGTGTATTTCTTTAATTTGCACAAAACACTATTGTTGGTTATGAAATACAAAACACAGAAAATGCATTGTGATGTGAACCGGTTTATTTTTTCAACAACCAGCCTGTTACAGTTTTTGTCATTATTTTACATTAGCTTCACTACTTTAATCAATATCCAGTTTACTTCTATTGGATGTCAGTTACTTTATAGAGAATAATGATTTGCATTCAGGAAAGAAAAGTCAAAAAAGGTACAGTACAAAGTTCCTCAAAGCTACAGTGGTGCTTTTTAGACATTAGCTAAACTTATTTACTGGCTGGTCATTTTTGGCAACACAACATTTTCCAGTGGTACTGCCGTATAATTCCAGTGGTACTGCCATATAATTCCAGTGGTACTGCTGTATAAGTCCAGTGGTACTGCCGTATAAATCTGTTATGCACACCAGTGCCAGCAGGAATGTACTGGTGTCTGAAAGGAGAGGGATGCAAAACAAATGAACTCACAGACAGACTGGGGAATATGACATTACATACACAGAAGGTGATAGGGTAACAAAATAAACACAAAGTGAACAGAGAAGCCCAAAGGCTAAGAAACTGGGTGTCTCCCTAGTGTTAGGAATGCTCAGATGGAAAGAAGTGAGGTGTTGTGATTTAATACGTAGAGAACCCGAAATGCTGTTGCTAAGGGCAACAGCAAAACCCTAAAGGGTTACCAACGGGTGTGGCAGTAAACTCCTTGGTCAGAGATGGAATAATAGACACAAGGAGCAAGGAGAGTCTCCACAATCCTAGTCTTCACTTGCAGTGCACTGGTTCAGCTTACTGCCACTAAACTGACACCTGAACACCTTGCACAGTGAGAAAGGATTTTGGCAGGCAAGTCTGAGAATACAGCCGCAAACTTGCTAGGTTCACAGAGTAGCAAAAGAACCCCAGCAGGTTAAACGACTGACTCCAGTCTTACTGCTAGGTCTGGATTGGCAGAGTGTAATACCAAATCCCAAGGCCTATTTGCAGTAAGCAACAAACAAATACAAAGTTTACACAGTACTAGCTAGCTTTCAGGAACTGACTAACCAACAAAGATTCAGCAGCATCTGCCTAACCTGAGAAGAGGGTTTATATAGCAGGTGCTGTCCACGCCCCACTCAGACCTCACAGACTGTGAGCACAAAAACCAGCACCGGATCCCCTGCCGTGCACAGAGCCTGTAACCACTGCACAGCAAAAGACCCGAACCGGAGTATCAGCTACGCTCAGGTTACTCCGCTAGCACTTGTCTCCCTGTTGCCATGACGACGTGGCAGCACAGAGCAGGAGACCCTAACAGTACCCCACCTCTGACGAGGGGTCAAAGAACCCCTACCACCGGGTTTATCGGGGAACTGCGAGAAGAAAGAGCGTAACAGTCTGGGGGCATGAAGATCACAACTGCGCACCCACGACCGCTCCTCCGGGCCATACCCCTTCCAGTGCACCAAAAATGACAGCCGACCCGAACCATCTTGGAGTCAAGAATCCTTTCAACAACAAACTCCCTCTTGCCACGTATCAGAAGAGGGGAAGGTCTTCCACTGGAAGAAGGATTACTAATCGCCCGTTTTAAAAGGGAACAATGAAATGTTTTATTGATACCCAAAGAACGGGGTAGATCTAACTGAAATGCCACCGGATTGATAACCCTAGTGATCTTATAAGGACCGATGAACCGGGGGCCTAACTTATGAGATGGCTGTCTCAACTTCAAATTCTTGGTAGACAACCAGACTAAGTCTCCTAATTTGAAGCTGCAGGGTCTCTTCCGCTTATCAAAAACCCTTTTGGTCACTAATGACACAGACACAAGGGCTTTCTTCACTTTCCTCCAAATACCTCTAAGGACCGAAACCACAGAGGAACCACCAGGCGTGGAGTCCAGGGGGTCAAAAGAATTGGCCTTAGGATGATGCCCATACACACAAAGGAAGGGAGAGATCCCTGTAGCAGAGTGAGCCGCGTTGTTATAGGCAAACTCCGCCATGGACAGATGAGCAACCCAGTCAGTCTGACACTTGGAGACATAACACCTGAGGAACTGCTCCAAGGACTGGTTCACCCTTTCAGTCTGCCCATTAGACTGCAGATGGTAGCCTGACGACAAGCTGACAGAAATCTGGAGATCGGAACAAAATGCCCTCCAGAATTTGGCCACAAACTGAGATCCGCGGTCAGAGACCACATCAAGTGGCAACCCGTGGAGGCGCACAACATGCAGCATAAATAATTCAGACAGGCGTCTGGCCGATGGCAGCCCAACCAATGGAACGAAGTGCGCCATCTTCGAAAACCTGTCAACGACAACCCAGATGGCTGTCATCCCCGAGGATTTGGGCAAGTCCACCACAAAATCCATTGAAATGTGGGTCCATGGCTTAGATGGAATAGAGAGTGGATGTAATGGGCCAATAGGAACCCCTCTAGGAGTCTTATTTCGGGCACAGATGTCACATGCCCGAACCCACTGATCCACATTCCTAGCCACCGAGGGCCACCACACCGCCCTAGATAGCAACTCCCGAGTTCTGGCAATACCCGGGTGACCTGCCGACTTCTTGGCATGGAATTCCAGGAACACTCGCTGTCTTAACCTTGGAGGCACAAACAAAAGACCTACCGGAAGGTCTGGAGGAACCTGCTCCTGTGCTCTAAGGACTAATGACAAGAGGTCCTGGGTAATGCCCACTTTAATACATGATGGGGACACAATGGGCAATGGCTCCTCGGTGGTCTCCTGGATTGGAGCAAAACTCTGCGAGAGTGCATCAGCCTTGATGTTTTTTGACCCAGGGCGATATGTTATCAAAAAATTAAAGCGAGCAAAAAACAAAGCCCATCGTGCCTGCCTGGCATTGAGGCGCTTTGCTGACTCTAAATATGCCAAATTCTTATGGTCGGTGAGAATTGAGACCACAAACTTCAAAACAAAACAAATGAACTCACAGACAGACTGGGGAATATGACATTACATACACAGAAGGTGATAGGGTAACAAAATAAACACAAAGTGAACAGAGAAGCCCAAAGGCTAAGAAACTGGGTGTCTCCCTAGGAATGCTCAGATGGAAAGAAGCGAGATGTTGTGATTTAATACGTAGAGAACCCGAAATGCTGTTGCTAAGGGCAACAGCAAAACCCTAAAGGGTTACCAACGGGTGTGGAAGAAAACTCCTTGGTCAGAGATGGAATAATAGACACAAGGAGAGTCTCCACAATCCTAGTCTTCACTTGCAGTGCACTGGTTCAGCTTACTGCCACTAAACTGACACCTGAACACCTTGCACAGTGAGAAAGGATTTTGGCAGGCAAGTCTGAGAATACAGCCGCAAACTTGCTAGGTTCACAGAGTAGCAAAAGAACCCCAGCAGGTTAAACGACTGACTCCAGTCTTACTGCTAGGTCTGGATTGGCAGAGTGTAATACCAAATCCCAAGGCCTATTTGCAGTAAGCAACAAACAAATACAAAGTTTACACAGTACTAGCTAGCTTTCAGGAACTGACTAACCAACAAAGATTCAGCAGCATCTGCCTAACCTGAGAAGAGGGTTTATATAGCAGGTGCTGTCCACGCCCCACTCAGACCTCACAGACTGTGAGCACAAAAACCAGCACCGGATCCCCTGCCGTGCACAGAGCCTGTAACCACTGCACAGCAAAAGACCCGAACCGGAGTATCAGCTACGCTCAGGTTACTCCGCTAGCACTTGTCTCCCGGTTGCCATGACGACATGGCAGCACAGAGCAGGAGACCCTAACAAAATCCAGTGATACTGCCATATAATTCCAGTGGTACTGCTGTATAATTCCAGTAATACTGCCGTATATGTCCAGTGGTACTGCCGTATAAATCCAGTGATACTTCTGTATATGTCCAGTGGTATTGCCATATAATTCCAGTGATACTGCTGTAAAGAGATCTGTTCTTAAATTCTAAGCAATCTGACTAGATTACTTAGAAATTAAGCACGGATCTCTCTGTGTGTAGGGTGCAGGCAATAGCAATGTGTGGTCCCGTGCGTCGCAATCGCCGGCTCTAGATTTGGCATGCATGCATGCCAAATCTAGTGAGATCGCTCATTTCACCACTGGGTGAAATGAGCAGCCCCCCCATCCACCCCCTCTTGCTCAGCACACAACACCCTGTGCTGAGCGGTTTGTGCTAGATCGCTCAGCACACATCTCTCCCCATGTGTATGGGGTTTAAGTGTTTGCCCAGGTGTGTCAGTCAGTGATGAAACGCTATAACAACTAATAAATTAAACAGATTCAGAAAACATTCAGTAGACACAAGGGGCCAAATGTAAAAACCCGCGATTTGCGGGAAATAGTGCGATTCCTATGAGATATTCACAACATTTTAAGTGGCAACTAGTTTAACCACTTAACTTTTCAAAAAAAAGCTCAGAAATTGTCACTTTTTAGGTGGAGAACTACGTGAAGAACATTCATTTAAGTTTAACGATTTTATTACAAAAAAATATTTTTTTATATCTGTAATTTTTTTTTTTTTAACATCGAAACATCAGAACATTACCATCGGAACATAGAATAACATTGTGACCACAGCAACTTTATTTTTTCAGAGTACTTTTGATTACCAGGCACACATTGGGCGACTGGGGGGGAGGGTGGGGGGGGTTAATGTACATTTCCTGGGCAGCTGATCCTCTGTGCACCCACTGGGTAGGGGGTCCTGCTGTACTGACTGATCAGCAGTGATCGGCAACTTGGCAGAAACTAGGGAAGGGTGCAGGGAAGCAGAGGGACTGGGAGGTCCCTCTGTGAGCAGCAGCTGTGGGAAGATTTTCTGCAGCCCACCACTCTGTTTATCTGACTGGTCACATCTTTTGCGATTAGGTCAGATAACACACTGCCTTTAAACCTCCTACTGGCTGAGGGGTTTCACTTCCTCCTGACAATGAACCATTCTAAACACTTAACAATATAATAACAATACGGAGACATGTATTTTGGCAGAAAGTTGTTAGCTATTTATTGTTAATCTAAATAAACCCAGTCATCTGGTCAGACCACTACTCCCTCTGGTTCTCAGTTGCAACCCCTCAATTAAGATCTCTGCCCGTGGAGTTGACCAGGTATCGTCCAAGGAGGGGTATGACTCCCCAGGCTCTTGCAGCAAATCTGGATCTCTCTGCTATACTGGGTGCCTGTGAGATCCCTGTTCCCTAGTCCGATATTATAATAGGGATGTTATGGCTGCAATTGATATTATCGCCCCTGTGCGTTTAAGACCTCGTAAACCACAACGTCAAGCTCCATGGTTCGACAACAGTGTTAGTGAGCTCAAGAAAAGGGGGCGCAGACTGGAAAGACGATGGAGGAAGACTAACCTAGTGGATGACAAAATAAAACTAATAAAGCATAACGAAGAATATCAATCGACAATCACTCGTAAGAAAGCACAGTTCCTGTCAAATGAGATCACAGCAGCAAACAATAGGCCAGCTCAACTTTTCCGCACAGTGGAGATGCTTTGCAAGCCATCACGCCTGCAGACTGATGAGACCCTCTCCCAGGCAAGATGCAACGAGTTTGCAAACTTCTTTGCAGATAAAATTTCCACCATCCGGGCTGGAATCTCCACAGTGCCATCAAAGGAGTGCCAAACTACAAAGCCTGCCAATATAAGCTACCTGCCTTCATGGACCACCTTTGATCCAGTGGATGTATAGGACACTGCTGAAATTGCTCGGATTTTGCGTCCCACCACCTGTGATCTGGACCCAGCCTCAACCAAGCTTCTAATAGGTTGTATGGATATAATTGGTCCTGTCTTTACAAAAATTGTTCAATGCTCTTTGCAGACAGGCATTTTTCCTGGACCCCTAAAGGAAGCAATTGTTAGACCGCTTCTTAAAAAAACTAATTTAGATCCCGACTGCATGACTAACTACAGACCGGTATCAAACCTTCCTTTCCTAGGAAAGGTTATTGAGAAAGTCGTTGCAAATCAACTGGAAACCCGCCTGACAATCCATGATATTTATGATCCATTTCAATCAGGATTCAGGAGAAGACATAGCACTGAAACAGCCCTGGTGTGTGTGTTAAATGATCTCCTGATGGCAAAAGACAGAGGTGACTGTTAAATATTAATCCTTCTGGATCTCTCGGCAGCATTTGATACCGTGGACCATGGGCTTCTGATTGAGCGACTGATACATTTCTGTGGTCTGGATGGCACAGTCCTAAGCTGGTTCAAATCATTTCTCAAAGGCAGGTCACAGAGAGTATCATCTGGATTATACTCATCACCACCAGTGCCATTGCCATGTGGTGTCCCACAAGGTTCTATACTATCCCCCATGCTTTTTGCAGTATACATGCTCCCATTGGGCGAAATAATCAGGCGCCATGGCCTGGTCTACCACTGCTATGCAGATGATACACAACTGTACTTGTCTTTTGCTCCGGGCACTGATAACCCAATAGCAACCCTAAATGGCTGTCTAGCTGAACTACAGGAGTGGATGAGCGCCAGTTGGCTGCGACTGAACCCAGATAAAACAGAGGTCCTTATGATACGACCGCAACATCAAAGGACAAGACTGCAGCATAGCCAACCAACTGGACTTACACTCGGGGATTCAGAATTACAGACCAGTGATCGTGTGCGGAATCTTGGCGTTGTCCTGGATGGTGGCTTGACACTTAAACATCAGATATCAGCCACAATCAAATCCTCATTCTTTCACCTGAGGAACATAGCCAGAATCAAGCACTTAATTCCCTCAGATGATATGCCAAAAGTCATACATGCATTTGTATCATCTCGTTTAGACTACTGTAATGCCCTCTACCTTGGTCTACCAGCAAAAGAATTGCAGCGCTTACAGCTGGTGCAAAACACAGCTGCCAGGCTATTAACCAACCAGCCCCGTTCTAGCCACATAACACCCATCCTCTACTCCCTTCTGTTATGAACCACAGGTAGTGGTTCATTTCTATTTTATGTTTATTTAGTTGTCTTGCATGCCAGGATTTCCCATTGCTCTGTTTTAGATTACTCTTGTCTGCTGCCGCTGGTGAGTCTGTGCAATTGCAGCTTGTTCCCATGTGTTCAGCCTCATCTGGCTGCTAATTGCATCTTGTCATCTTGGAGTCCTGCAATAGGCCAGCTGCACTGGATTATTAATTAGGCCTCTCTGTTATATGCTGGCTGATTGCAGTTCGCAGATGCTGGTGATATTTCTGGGTTTTCAGTCTGCTTGAGTTCTGAGCTTGGTTCCTGCTAGTTCCTGAGCTTCCTGAATGCTGAATCTGTTTGCTGAAAGTGTTTCCAGTCCTGCTGTATCCGGTCGTTCCTGTTCTCAGTTGTCCTGTACTCGGAAGTCGTCATCTGTTCCTGGAGTCCTGACTGAGCACCTTTGAACATCCAGTGGTGTTCGTGAGTCACGGCGTAGCCGTGTGTTGCGGCTTGGGCCGCTTAATTATTTATCTTTTATTATTTGTGTTCCGGAGTTTTTGCGGAGGATTCCGCTCCCACAGATCCACTCTGGTATCCAGCGGTGCTGGGTAGGAGTACGGACTAGTGGATTTTGGTTGTCCTTTTCCCTGGCGGGTTACCGCACATACCTCAGGTTTAGTCAGTTAGCTTGTAGCCCCTGGCCTGGTTGTTTAGTCAGAGGGCCCCTTGTTATCACCCTGTCTCGGATTTCCCTTTGTCTCCCATTAAGACCTGAGGGGGCATCGGAGTTGGGCAGACATAATCCGCCCTTCAAACGCGGCTGCCATGGGCTCAAGCAACCATAGTCTCGCAGGGGATTTCTGACCACACAGGCGAGACAACGGAGTTAGGGCGCCAGGGGCTATTCCCTTTCCATTCCCCTTTCCCAGCATTACGTCCTGGTGCTCTGGACTCGCTTCATGACATCTCCCTTGTTCTGAGCACCAGGAACCTAACATAATCACCAGCCATACCACAAAAAAGAAATAAAACTTTTTTTTCTTTTTTGGCCCAGTCCAGTGTCTAGTCTAGAATCCAGTCCGGTGTTTAGAATCCAGTCCGGTGTTTAGAATCCAGTCCGGTGTTTAAAAAAAAAAGAAAAAAAAAAGTCTTGTTTTGTTTAGCAAAATTTAGCCTTGCCTTGTCTTGCCTTGCCTTGTCTTGCCTTGCCTTGCCTTGCCTTGCCTTGTCTTGCCTTGCCTTGTCTTGCCTTGCCTTGTCTTGCCTTGTCTTGTCTTGTCTCGTCTAGTTTTAAATCCTCCTATGTCTACTATGCAAGCCCTGCAGGCATCTCTCGCAGCTCTGAACTCTGTATTCAGTGCTTTGAGACCAGAGCGACTAGAAGTTTTGCAGCAATCCCTAAAGCAACTGCAAAACCTTCTGACTAAAATCTTGCTCATTTTGCCAGAAGTCGTTGAGAGTACATCTATCTCTAAAGAGACTCTTGCTCACAGTATGGTGACAAGAGAATCCTCTGGTCTAATTGAAGAGAAAAGGTTTAAAAGTTTTCTGCGGCCCAGGCTCTCAGAAGAGGAGCGTCTGCGTCGCAGAAACTTAAACTTATGCCTATATTGTGGGTGTTTAGGCCATTATCTGCAGACCTGTGAGTTGCGCAAGCCAAAGTGTGGTGACGAGTCTTGCCCTCTGGCCAAGTTGAGTCATGATACAAGACCTACTCCTGTCTCTACTGTGGCAGAGGCGCTTGTCACACAACCCACACAAAAAAAGCTCTCTGTCCTATAATTGGGGTCCTTGGGCAAGGGAGCCCCATTATAGATTCAGGAATCAAAAGAGAATGTTTCTCTCCTCTCTTGAGGTTCCTGTGGAAGCGGAGTTGCAAGTCCCTGGAGTGATGCCTGATGCCCAGGTTCCTGGAGTGGTGCCTGATGCCCAGGTTCCTGGAGTGGTGCCTGATGCCCAGGTTCCTGGAGTGGTGCCTGATGCCCAGGTTCCTGGAGTGGTGCCCGATGCCCAGGTTCCTGGAGTGGTGCCCGATGCCCAGGGTCCTGGAGTGGTGCCCGATGCCCAAGGTCCTGGAGTGGTGCCCGTAGCCCAGGGTCCTGGAGTGGTGCCCGTAGCCCAGGGTCCTGGAGTGGTGCCCGTAGCCCAGGGTCCTGGAGTGGTGCCCGTAGCCCAGGGTCCTGGAGTGGTGCCCGTAGCCCAGGGTCCTGGAGTGGTGCCCGTAGCCCAGGGTCCTGGAGTGGTGCCCGTAGCCCAGGGTCCTGGAGCAGTGCCCGTAGCCCAGGGTCCAGGAGCGGTGCCCGTAGCCCAGAGTGCTGGAGCGGTACCCGATGCCCAGAGTGCTGGAGCGGTACCCGATGCCCAGAGTGCTGGAGCGGTACCCGATGCCCAGAGTGCTGGAGCGGTACCCGATGCCCAGAGTGCTGGAGCGGTACCCGATGCCCAGAGTGCTGGAGCGGTACCCGATGCCCAGAGTGCTGGAGCGGTACCTGATGCCCTAGCTTATAGAGGGACATCAAATATTATAGTTCAGGTGTCCATATCGGAAGGGGTCTCAGAAGCTGTTACCCCAGGTAGGGACTTGAAAAGCGCAACCCTAGAAAGGGTCTCTAAAACCATAGTTCTTGAGGGGAACTCGAGAAGCAAAACCCCAGAAGGGATCTTTGAAGTAATATCCCCAAGTGGGGTCTCGAGAGACGCAGCCCCAAAGAAGGGTCTAGAAGTCGCTTCCCCAGGAAAGAACTTAAGAAGCATAGCATTAGTGGAGGATCTGAACGTTATTGCTTCAGCAAAAGTCCCGGAAGTCATAGTCCCGGGAGAACTTTCGATAATTATCGACTCAGAGAGGGAGGCCGATGGCCCGATCCCAGTCAGGGAGGCCAACGGCCCGGTCCCAGTAAAAGAATCCGAGGTGCTGGCCCCAGCGGGGTTCTCGGAGGCCACTGCCCCAGCGGGGTTCTCGGAGGCCACTGCCCCAGCGGGGTTCTCGGAGGCCACTGCCCCAGCAGGGTTCCCGGACGCCACTGTCCCAGCGGGGTTCCCGGAGGCCACTGTCCCAGCGGGGTTCCCGGAGGCCACTGTCCCAGCGGGGTTCCCGGAGGCCACTGTCCCAGCGGGGTTCCCGGAGGCCACTGCCCCAGCGGGGTCCCCGGAGGCCACTGCCCCAGCGGGGTGCCCGGAGGCCACTGCCCCAGCGGGGTTCCCGGAAGTCACTGCCCCGGGTGGGGTTCAGAAAGTCACTGCCCTGGGTGGGGTTCAGAAAGCCACTGCCCTGGGTGGGGTTCAGAAAGCCACTGCCCCGGGTGGAGTTCAGAAAGTCACTGCCCCGGGTGGGGTTCAGAAAGTCTCAGCCCCGGGTGGGGTTCAGAGAGTCTCAGCCTCGAGTAAGGTCAATAGTGACCAGGTCCTAGCAAAGCACTCCAGTCAGTCAGATGAGAAGGAAACAGATCCTGACTCTGATATCTCAACATCCATAACCTTTGATGGGGACTTCGCCCAATTTCTGGCGCTTTTCAAACACTATTACACTATTATGTTGTCTAGACCATTTCTGGGCATCACTTCAGAAAACCTTGGGCTCTATCTGATTTATTCTTTTAGAGGAGAGCCTTCTGAGTGCGCAACCAGCCTAATGAAAGCTGAAGATCCCATTCTTCAGGATCCCCTAGCATTCTGTGATGCAATTGTTAAAAGATACGGTTCCAAAGAAATTGGTTCAGGTTCCTCTAAGTCACCCGTCTTGTCTGCTGAGAGTCCACCAAATACTGTAAACTCTGCACAAGAGTCCCAGCCCGATGTTTTGACTGCAGGATGTGCTTTTTTGACTTCTTCTTCTTCTAATAATAGTACTTTACCAGAAAGTTCAGCTCCCAAGGGTAAGAAACCTGTCTCTGATTTGAACGCAGCCTTGCTGGGTGGTACCATCAGTTCAGACAATGTTTGGGGAATTACCTTGGTCAGACCTAAAGAGCTTTGTAAAAAGAAGAAGAAAAAGAAATAATTTTTTGACTCTTGCCTTGATTTAAAAAAAAAAAAAAAAAAGAGATTTTTTTTTTCTCCTTGTCTTGTGTCCTGTGGCCACCGTTAGGGGGAGGGCACTGTTACAAGTTGTTGCTACAGCTTGTTTTTGTTTTCTTGTCTGTTAGACCAGTGTGTCAGGTTTTTGTTTTTTTTTTGTATCCCTTGTTCTGGATAGTCTGAATTTTGGGGTCTTTTGACCCCTCCTCAAGGGGGGGGGTAATGTTATGAGCCACGGCTGTGGCTCATTCCTGTTTTGCATTTTTGTTATGTATTTTATGTTATACTTCTGTTTATGTTCCCCGTGGGTGTCATGGGGTGCTCGGAGCTCACCCTTAAGGAGGGGATACTGTTATGAACCACAGGTAGTGGTTCATTTCTATTTTATGTTTATTTAGTTGTCTTGCATGCCAGGATTTCCCATTGCTCTGTTTTAGATTACTCTTGTCTGCTGCCGCTGGTGAGTCTGTGCAATTGCAGCTTGTTCCCATGTGTTCAGCCTCATCTGGCTGCTAATTGCATCTTGTCAGCTTGGAGTCCTGCAATAGGCCAGCTGCACTGGATTATTAATTAGGCCTCTCTGTTATATGCTGGCTGATTGCAGTTCGCAGATGCTGGTGATATTTCTGGGTTTTCAGTCTGCTTGAGTTCTGAGCTTGGTTCCTGCTAGTTCCTGAGCTTCCTGAATGCTGAATCTGTTTGCTGAAAGTGTTTCCAGTCCTGCTGTATCCGGTCGTTCCTGTTCTCAGTTGTCCTGTACTCGGAAGTCGTCATCTGTTCCTGGAGTCCTGACTGAGCACCTTTGAACATCCAGTGGTGTTCGTGAGTCACGGCGTAGCCGTGTGTTGCGGCTTGGGCCGCTTAATTATTTATCTTTTATTATTTGTGTTCCGGAGTTTTTGCGGAGGATTCCGCTCCCACAGATCCACTCTGGTATCCAGCGGTGCTGGGTAGGAGTACGGACTAGTGGATTTTGGTTGTCCTTTTCCCTGGCGGGTTACCGCACATACCTCAGGTTTAGTCAGTTAGCTTGTAGCCCCTGGCCTGGTTGTTTAGTCAGAGGGCCCCTTGTTATCACCCTGTCTCGGATTTCCCTTTGTCTCCCATTAAGACCTGAGGGGGCATCGGAGTTGGGCAGACATAATCCGCCCTTCAAACGCGGCTGCCATGGGCTCAAGCAACCATAGTCTCGCAGGGGATTTCTGACCACACGGGCGAGACAACGGAGTTAGGGCGCCAGGGGCTATTCCCTTTCCATTCCCCTTTCCCAGCATTACGTCCTGGTGCTCTGGACTCGCTTCATGACATCTCCCTTGTTCTGAGCACCAGGAACCTAACACCTTCACTGGCTGCCTGTACGATGGCGAATCATCTTCAACATTGGCTTACTGAGTTTCAAAGCATTACATGACCAAGGCCCAAGGTACCTGAAACAGCTTCTGACCCCATACTGCCACACTCGATTACTGCGATCTGTAGATGAAGGACTTTTAGCAGTACCTAGAATCTACCGTAATTCATCTGGGGGTCGAGCTTTTAGTCATGCGGCTCCGACTCTATGGAACTCACTTCCCCGCACAGTGCGAGAGGCCCCAACTATAGAATCCTTCAAAAGTAGACTCAAGACTTTTCTGTTTACTCAAGCATTTCCATAATGTCCCTTTTAGTATCTTCATGCTTCTGTATTTTATGAAAATGTACTTCATTATTTTCTGTACTATATTATGCTATGTATCTGTTAAGCGCCTTGAGTCCTACTGGAGAAAGAGCGCTATATAAATAAAATTATTATTGTTATTATTATTTATTATTAAATAACTAGATGAAACCTGCGATAAAATTAAATTAATATGAATATTAATAAAAAGAGTATGGTGGCCAGATAAAAGAACGGCTGAAATCCAAACACAAAAAACCCCAAGCTAATTAAATCTAAACCACTCCAAATCACAAAACAAAGGTATCCACTCAACCTTCATCTTGACTACCCACCCTGAAGGGTGATGACGCTGCCCCCTGAAGGGTGGTCCAGCAGATATAACAGTTAATGAAGGAGAGTGCACCTAAACAGCACCAAACCGACTAAAAACTGTGACTAACAACTCAAAAACGAGAACCTGCCGCTCTTTTCCGCCAACAGCGAAAGGCTCTTCTTAAAGAGGCCTCGCACCGCCACCATACCCACAACCCAAATGAACCAAAACCGAAAACAGATCCTCCAGAAAAAACACCAATCCTTCCTGCGACAAGTGCACACCATCGACCAGAAAAAGGTAATCATACCGATACCTGATCCTATCATGGCGAACCACCGCCCCACTGTGAGCCAAAACCCACTTCGCCACCGCCGCATTCACCTTTTTTCTGGCCTCATCAATAGGCCGACCATCCGGCACTCCCCGCCAACACAATCTGGGCACTATGAAAGAAAAAACCAATGTACAATGAGGCCAGGCCATGGCAATACTAGACAAATCCTTTATCATAGAACATCTCAAATCTAGAGATGTCCTCTTACCCAAATCATTACCACTAGATGCACCAACAAAACACCAGGGACGCCATGCACCCGAGCCTGGTCCAATAGTCTACCTTTTAGATCCTGCCACAACATACCGCGCCAGCCAAGCCACCGAATACCACGAGCCCGTGGAAAAAACTGCGCCCCCTTGGATGCCAAAAACCTGGCCGCCCTGTACACGTAGGAGTGACCAACTACCCACACTGTAAAAACATCCTCCTCCCAACCTACATGAAGGAAATTACATAAAAATAAGTCAGTAAATTAGGCCGAAAGGAATGCAAACCTACAATGAACCTGAAGGATCTGCCAAAAAGAAAAATGTATTTTTGAATACCACGGCCTGGCCGTGCAAACAAGCTTCAAGCCAATCGAAGCGAACATAAAGACACAATGGGAAAAGCATAAAATCAAATGAAAACAGAAAACTTTCAAAAGAAAATGTGGAGGGGGAGGGAGGTGGGTTGGGGGGTGGAGGGGGAACACAGATAAACTCAGTCGGAGGTGAAACTTAAAAAACCTGCCGAGGGACTTTAAATTGGAGTCCAATTAGCCGAATTAGAATTGAATGAACCGAATTCATTCCGTCGGGACAGGCAAAAAAGTGAAAAATAACTCCAGACCCCCACTGCCAGCAGCGGCGAGTAGCTAATCCCTGAGTAGGAATGAACAGGGGATAACACACAAACATACTGGACATTAACATACTTAACAATTGAACAAACAAGTTGCAAACGGCTGCAAAATTCCCATAACCTATAACACCGGGCGAATATACCGTTTGTAGCTTGAAGACTTCCACCGGCCCAACGATTGGATCTCCCTGACAGAAAAACCGTCCGACGCGGCCGACGTAGCCGCTCCGATCCGAAACGAATGCGTGCCGAAAGCTGCGGGTGAAAGGCCCACGCCAGACAGACAGCGATTCAACATCCACCGAAACTGGTATCTCGTCAAAGGCAACCCGTTATAATGCAGCAGCCAGGACCCCTTAACGGAGGGCCGAACTGACGCATAGCGGGCCGCCAGCAACACCGGGCAAATGCGATCGTCCAAAGACGAGACCAAGGTAACCCATCGACCTCTACCTAACTGACCTGTCTTAGAGCGCCGCAGCCTACACAGCAAGGACCTCTCACCCACAACTACATCCTCCCGCAGCATGGTCGAATCTTTCCACTTCGACGGTGCCACCAACTCTGAAATGCGAAAAGCCCCATGATACGCCATGGAAAAAGCTAATTCGAATAACAAAGCCTCAAAACTTGAAGAAGCAACTCCGGCAACCACCCCAATAACCGCCGGCATAAGGACAGCATCAATCGGGCACCTCCTATCAGGCGGCGTCGGGGCCAACCTCGCCCAACCTTTCAGAGCCTTCACAAGGAGGAAGCTCTTGGTAACGTCAGGGAGACCCTTGAGCTTGGTGAAAAAGGAAATACCCGCCAAGTACCGTGACACAACTGCTCTAGACCTACCAGTGACGAAGATTTGCCAAATAAAAGAAAGCATCAGCCAATGCCCACTCTTACCTTGATGCCCACGTCCGCGAGCAAACTCTTCCCATTCACTCCAAGCTTGGCTGTAAGCCTTAAGCGTAGTCGGAGCCAATGACCGCATCGCTAATCCCTCCAGGCCGGACCGATCACCTGCCAAACATAATCGGGACAGCGGATCCCAAGAGAATCATTCCAATGCAAACAAGCCAACACAAGCTGCGCCAGTACTCTCAACACTACCACCGACTTCGCCCTCTGGTTGTTAATCGCATGCACCACTCCCAGATTATCGCATCTGAACAAAATGCTGCGATCAGCCAGACGCTCTCCCCACACTTCCAACGCCACCATAATTGGGAAAAGCTCGAGCAGCAACAGATCCTTAGTGAGACCCTTACTAAGCCACTCCTTAGGCCAAAAAGCCACACACCAAGACCCGTCGAGATAGCACCCAAACCCCGAAGAACCTGCCGCGTTGGTAAAAAGCTGTACATCAGCATTGCGAACGACCGGGGTCATCCAAATCCGCACCCCGTTGAAATCCTCCAAGAAAGCGGCCCAAACAGCCAAATCTCTTTTAATCTCGGAAGTCAATCGAACGAAATGATGCAGCCTGGAACACCCCGCCGTCGCCCTTTCCAACTTTCGGCAGAAAACCCTGCCCATCGGGATGACCCAACAAGCAAAGTTCAAAAGGCCCAACAAGGATTGGGCCTGCCGAAGCGTGACCTTTCGCAATGACAAGAACTGCCCGATAACTTCACGCAGCTTGGCCACCTTGGCCTGAGGAAGGCGACACGAACCTACCCCCGTATCAATTTCGATACCCAAATATGATAAGCAAGAAACAGGACCTTCAGTCTTATCTTCAGCCACTGGCACTCCAAAATGATAAAAAAGCGCTTTGATGCTAAATAACAGCTCACTGCAACGATCCGAATCTGCAGGCCCTACACACAAGAAATCATCAAGGTAGTGCGCCACCCCGTGACCTCCCGTGGAAAACTCCACGCACCAATGCAAAAAGGTGCTGAACTTCTCGAAATATGAGCAAGACACGGAACATCCCATCGGCAGACACTTGTCAATGAAATACTCCGACCCGATACGAAAACCCATAAAACGGAAAGACTCCGGATGTAAGGGAAGCAACCTAAAGGCCGACTCCACATCAATCTTAGCCATCAGGGCACCCGAACCGTAAGCCCGTACAATCCCAAGAGCCTCATAAAACGACTGGTAAACCACCGAACATTGCTCAGGAAGTATCCCATCGTTGACGGATGACCCCGATGGGTACGATAGATGCTGAATGAGCCTAAAGGAAACTGGAGTCTTCTTAGGCACCACCCCCACTGGCGAAATAACCAGATCCTCCAGTGGGGGGCACGCAAACGGACCCGCCATTCTGCCCCGACAAACCTCTTTTTCAACTTTCTCCCATAAGACTAACGGAAAAGCGCGAGCTGACTGAAGATTTCTTGAGGCCCGCACTCGCACTTTGCCCGCAACCAGTAACCGGAAACCAAACTGAAAACCTTAAAACAAAAACTCTGCGACCTCCTGATCTGGATACCATCTAAGCCATTTGGCCATAGTATCCAGCCTGACTGGCGTCGGAGCCCTACTGAGCACCCCCGCCGCCGGCGGGTTTTCCTGCTCCTGCCTTTCCTGACCTTGGTGCCTGTCGATTCCCTCGAAAACATTTCGAGGCCGGGTGAAATCCACTGCATCGCAAGCATAAGTGTCGAAAACGACACCTACGGCCCAATGAGCATGTCGAATTATTGTACGCAAAGCATTTCCCTCTCTCTTGCGACTGGCCAAAACCTCGACCTGCAACCCCCGCCTTCCTACCAGCTGCAGCTTCCGCCCCCTGCGCCGACGGGCCAGCCTGCTGAACATCCTCCCCCGTGCCCAAGGGCTCTTTCGAATCTTGCGTAGCCCGAGTAATGTCCAGCCACACCTCAACGTCCTTAAACCCGAAATCGATTACCCGCAAACAATCCTGTTTGCGCCAAAACTTTTCATCATATATGCGCCACTCCGCTCTCTTGGATGTTCGCTGCATGTCGTGAATAAGATGAATATACCGGATGATATTCATATGCTCATCCGGTCTATCCTCTAAATAACAGGCGGCAAACACACAAAAACCAGCCAGCCAGTTATCATATGACCGAAATGCGTTGGTCCCAATGCCTCCTTTAGCTCTAGCCGCCTTGAACTCCTTCTTTGCATCCTCCGTCAGGACAAAAATATCTACATACTCACCCTTACTGATCTTCCTACGGCAGCTATCACGCAGACCCCGTAACACTGCCGTATAATCGCAGTGGACTACTCCTGGCAGGTTACGCCGCTTCTTAGCCCTGCGCTCGCTCTCACTCAGCCGCTTGCGCCTCTTCCGACATTCGTGCTGCACGGCCGCTCTTTTTGCGTACTTAACCGCGCGCTTTTTTGCCCTCGTCGCGCTACTAGCCTCTGACGCGCCTGAAGACAAGGAAGAAAAAGCTGACGTACTGCAAGAAACAGTATAGCATGAGGGGGCCGAGGATACCTCCCCTGCCTCGACAACAACCGAACTCGACACCTCACCTGACGTCTCAGACTGCGTCGACTCCTCCGCCTCTGCTGCGAACACATCAAAGTCTTTGTCTTCTTCCCCATCCGCGTCACCGGGTCCATCTGAAAAAGAAGACACTACACAGGCCGAAGCCCCCGAAACAAGCGACCCGGTAGGATCAACGGCATCCCACATCACCCGCCGGCGCGAAGCCACCGGTCGTTGACCGCCCCACTGCGCCGCAGCCTCCCCCAAATCTTGGCAGGGAGGCATGATCCGCCCCGCCACTGATCCCGACGGAATGGCGGGAGCCCCACCGCCGCGCCACGCGGCCGAACTCCCCGCAACCTCGGGGGATACAGCCGCCACCAGCGGAGCTAACGCAGCCGCCACTGATGACAGTGCAGATACTAAATCAGCCGCATCACCCTGCTCCCCTAATACATTCCGGCCCCTGCCCGACCTATCCTGACGCAAAGCCTCCTGCTCACCCCGTCTCCCACCCTGTTGCCTGGGGGTGACCCAGAGGGCCCCTCATCAACAGCATCATAAAACCCAGCAGCGGACCTGTGGCCCCGGTCCATGGACCTAGCTCCGCCCACTGCGCGTACCGACCCCCCTTCCCCATGACCACCGCCACTCAAATGGCCCTGGCCCCCACTAAAGCCCCTGTAAGGTGAGGGGGAGAACTGATGCCGGGAGCTAACCAAACTCCCCCCTTCAGGACTCCATTCATGCCTAAAGCGCAGGGAACGCGCGTCCCCGTGCGCCCCTGCACTCAGCGCCGCCCGCCTCCCCCCCTGCCGCTCCCGTCTGAGCACAGGCTCTGGCTCAGCGTGAAGCGACAGGAGAGAGCTGCACACAGACGCCGCTGCGCTCCCCCGTGCGCCTGCAGACTCCACACAGCGCCGCGCAACAGCACGGCGCGAGGGCGCGCGACTGCGCACCCTCACACCGTGGATATTGGGAGAGGAAGCCGCAGCTCGAGGCTCGGCCACGGCACCTCCCCGCCCGCTTGCTGCCTGTCGTCCGCCCCGCCGCCCACGCCCGGCAATTGGCTCCGGGTCCGCCCGCGGTGGCAGGGCCGAACTATCCTCCACACTGTTAGCCGCGCGCACGCGGCCGAAACAGCCCGCGAGCGGGCAGCATCAACCTCAGGCCCTACTGGAGCCCCGCCACTACCGTCATCTGAACGGTACAGTGCGGGGGCCCGGGGGGAACGGTGGGGCCGAGAAGCGGTGGCCATCATAGGAGGGGGGGGGGGAGGAACAGCAAAATGTACACCTAATAATAACGCTGTGAGAGAGGGGGAAAGAAGCAGGATGATAAACTCCACTCTATAAAACCCACTCTAAGATACTAGAACAAACTACCCTACTGGGCACCCACTAAACTTTTCCACAACTACAGAGGCACTCACCAGCCTGAAGGCAAATTGAAAGAGACAAGGTACCACACAGAACCAGCCCAATACAACCACTGACACCACCTCTCACTTTCCCTGATTGGCTGTAGACCATCATACCATCCTGATCCACCCCCAGCCCAGGAGGTTTAACTCTCTCCATTCCAAGATTGTCATTCTGTTCCCCTTGTGGTTGCAAACAATGCAACCATGCCAAGCAAGTGGTTAAAAGCAATACCACTCTGGTTTCCTGCCAACACATTGGCTCAATTAAATCCCCCCCATAAACGTAAAAAAAAGATTTGCCTGCACCATGATGCACATCTGAGAAGCACATAACCCTCTGAAGCTCAAAAATTATACTGAGAGTAAAAATGTAGAAAGCCATGTGCCCGGTGTCTTGTCCTGCCGTTGCTGTCAGCGGCTTCCGGGTGCGCTGACAGAAGCAGCGGGAGGATCTGTCAGCGGCGCCGAGGGGGGGGGGGGGGGGGGAGGGGAGCTGTCAGTGGCTGCCATGGGAGGGATGTCTGCGGCGGTGGGGGCAGCAGTGGGAGATCAGCGGAGGAGGATGAGACGGAGAGAAGACGGGGGGGAGCAGCGGCTGCAGCAGCGGAGGCTCACGGCGGCGTCCACCCGGCTACAGCAAGCAGGACCTCGCTTGCTGGAGCCGGGTGGATGCTGCCGCTGGGTTCCTGCTCTACCCGCTGCCCCCCCCCGCTTTCAGTCTCCTGCTCTCAGTTTACCTCATCTCAATCCGACTTTTTTTTAAAGTCGGATTGATATTGTCGGAAACGGGGCTAAAACCTGTCGGGTTTTGCCTCGTTTCCGACAATGCACACTGATCGGCGGCTGAAGCATTCCAACAGCATTCCGACAAGTCGGGTTTCCTGACTTGTCGGAATAAATGGGGCCCTAAGGAATAGGTAGGAATCCCTTCCGATCTAAAACTGTCGGAAGCTGCCGTCTTTCCGACAAGATGGCAGGTTCCGACAGTTATTGAATGTACCCCATAGTCTCCTTCATGAGGAAATTGCACTCCATATGGCAACTAATTTTTTTTTAAAAAGTGTACGTCAGTTGTACTCTACATTTTCAGTTATTATTATTGATTTTAATAAATTCACAGTAGAATTCCAAACCAACGCCAGCTGTCACCACTAACAATCACCCCTATAGAGGAAATAAGTACAGAAGCAATTGTCCTGGAGATCTTTTGCTACAATGACATTTAGAAAAAAAAGGTTTAGAAATTATGGGGTCTATTTGTAAAGCAGTGAAAAGTGTGGAAAAGTGAGCCACTGGAGAAGCTGTCCAAGGCAACCAATCTGCTGCTACGTATAAGTTTATAGAATACACTTTATAAATGTTACAGTACCTCAACACTGATTGGTTGCCATGGACAACTTCTCCACTGTTTCACTACTCCACTAGTTTCACTGTTTCATGAATAGACCCCTGTGTCTTTCAATTTTGTAGAATATATTATTATTATTATTATACGTCCAAATCACTTGAATTATACGTCCAAATAACTGGAATTATATGTCCAAATCACTGGAATTAAATGGCAAAATCACTGAAATTATACGTCCAAATCACTGGAATTATACGTCCAAATCACTGGAATTATACCGCAAAATCACTGGAATTATACGTCCAAATCGCTGGAATTAAATGGCAAAATCACTGAAATTATATGTCCAAATCACTGGAATTATACTGCACAATCACTGGAATTATAGGTCCAAAACACTGGAATTAAATGGCAAAATGGAGGTTGAGGGCTTTCATCGTCATGTGAAGCTGAACCACTAGTCATGAACATAGGCCAGGGCCTTAGCCGTTCCTTGCCACTCCGTGTCGTAAATGGCATATTGGCAAGTTTACGTTTCTCCTCAGACCATTTAAATTTCTTTTTTGGGCCTTTTTACTGAACTTTGGCTTTTTGGTTTTACATGCCCTCTACTATCACATTGGCATCAGCCTTGGCAGACAACGTTGACGGCATATCATTGTCTATGTCATGACTAGTGGCAGCAGCTTCATCACTAGGAGGAAGTGGTTCTTGATCTTTCCCTATTTTATCCTCCAAATTTTTGTTCTCCATTATTTTTCTGGAGTTATATAACATAATATGCGGCACAGGAAAGACTGATGGCTGATGCACAGGACACTACCACTGGTCTGATGCAGGACAACACAGCAACACCGTAAGGGTCTTGTTATTGTTATTATATGGCAGCAGTGGACATATGGCTGCAGAGTATACCACTGTGACTGCCTGGTCACTGGAATGACTGATGGCTGATGCACAGGACACTACCACTGGACTGATGCAGCATAATACACCACCACTGAACTGATGCAGCACAACACAGCACCCTATACAGCAGCACTGGACATATGGCAGCAGAGGACACCACCACTGTGACTGGACTGATGCAGCACAATACACCACCACTGAATTTATGCAGCACAACACAGCACCCTATACAGCAGCACTGGACATATGGCAGCAGAGGACACCACCACTGTGACTGGACTGATGCAGCACTATACACCACCACTGAACTGATGCAGCACAACACAGCACCCTATACAGCAGCACTGGACATATGGCAGCAAGAGGACACAAGCACTGTGACTGGACAGATGCAGCACAAGACACGGACACTGAGGACACTGAGAGAACGGAGAGACGTCCTCTCTGTACATTCTCCAATGCTGGAGTGAAAATGGCAGGGACGCACGGCTCCTTATATGGAATCCAAATCCCGCGAGAATCCGACAGCGGGATGATGACATTTTGCCTCGTTCTGGTTTCCGAGTCAGGCGGGAAAACCTCTGGTAGGGAGGTTCAGTAAGGTTCAGATCTCAGGGATCCGAACCCGCTCATCTCTAATCATAATATATTTAATATACATTAAATCTTATTATAATAAAAGACAGTATACTATACATATGTACTTTCCCTCTGCCTCTAGTCCATAACCCCCTTTATGTGAATTGGGGTACATTTGCTTGGAGTTATCCAATACCTGTGTACCAAACCAGCTGCTGACTGCAAGAATCCTGCTGTCCTTGTCTCTGTACTGCACCTGGAGAATCTTGTCTTGCTGAGTATCTATCCTGCTGCTTACTATGGGACCCCACAGACTCTGCTAACTATACATTGTGCTTATTGGAACCACTCAGGTTCCAGTCATAGGGATCAAACCTGACAACAGGTTTTAACTTCCTAAAAGGACTATGTGCTTTCCTGCCATTCACATTTTCAATTCTGTGGTTCTAAACATGACAACCATCGTTCACTCCTTTTCTGATCAGCTGCCAACTCTAGTTTTAATTACTACATCCAAAAGAGAAGGATTAGGTCAATAAGAGGGAGAAATAAAGTTACAGGGGGCAGAGGCACACTCTGGGATTAATTGTGGGTCAGATGCCCACATAGGTAGTGGAGGGGGGGCAAAAGTCTGTGTGTGGAATGGAATGAGATAAAAGCTCACTTGGAGAGTGAAGAGAGAGCCAGAAGCACACAAGGAGAATGGAAAGGGACAGAGGCACAAGTGAGAATAGGAGGAGGCTGAGGCCCATGTGAGGTGGTGAAAGGGAGTGCAGAGGCACATATGGGTGGGGCAGAGGCACTGATGAGGAGGTGAAGCAGAGACAAGCTTGTGAAGAGGAGAAAAGTATATTGCCACTACTAAACTATTTACAAAGACAGAGGTGGATACAGAGACAGACACACACTGGTGGGGAAGGAGCAGAAATCTGCAGACTCGGCGGGTGAGATTCCCATTGATGACATACTGGATATAAACACAATCTAGCAGTGCTATGCAGTATTAAAAAATATATATGGATGGATTGCTTTAGCTGCAAAAATAGGTTTTATTGATACACCATGAATATAAGAATACATGAAAAAAAATGAATAAAAATGTAAACACATAAAAAATACATGTATTGTGCACCTCTGCTCCTAGGATCAAATATAAAAGTCTGGTCCTATAAGGGCTTTGCACTTAGATTTAAATTCTATTCTCGTCAGGTAGGCTGTTGTAAAATGAGCAGTTATATTTACCAGTCCACCATTAGCTTAGGTGTCCATTGTATATCGGCGTGGTGATGGATGCGAATCTGCTGGAAATTGCTTCACAAGCCTCCTTCCATTTGTGAAAACAGTGGAGCTATTTGGAATAAAGTGCAGTGCTGGTTCGGACAATTCTTGTAAAAATCCTAGGAGTCTTTTTAAGGTGCTGGTGGGGTCCTCCTTACATGTTTCGCTGCTTGTCCCCAAATTGCAGCTTTGCCATTGATGACGTGTGCTGCCCTGACTGTGTATTGCACAAGAGGACCTATCATAAAGGAAGCCCAGGAGGAGCTCTGGGGTGAAGACATATATTTGAAAAAAATTAGATGCTTGAGCTGGTGGTTCCCTGATTGAGGGAGGTCCGGTGAATGGGCTACCTGTGCCTCCCCATAATATGTCTCCTCCAGTTCCAAATGTGCCCCCCCCCACCACCACCTCAATACTTTGCATCAGTTAATGGGACTTCCATGCTGTGGTGAGGAGACATTATGAAAAGAAATGTGCACTTGCGGGTTGCAGGTCAGGCGGTGGACTCCCTACACAGTCCGGGTCCCTAACATTTGTACAAGCTGTATCCTCTCTGGTGGCATCACTGTCCTGTGTAACTGTATTCTGTATTAAGAGGTAATCTAGGGAGTGGAGTGTTCATATGTATTTAGTATAATATTGTGACATGGTGAAAGTACCAGATAAATGAGAATTATCATATCTGTTGCTATGCATATGTATGGCAGGAATCCAGCTTCATTATTTATTTATTTTTTTAATGTTAGAAACATAAGTACACAATCAAATATTGAACATGTCATCAAATCAACTGGATTTATTCAGAGACAGTCCTGAGTGTACAGGATTTGTACTAATGTGGTATCAGTAAAGTCTTTTTCCACATTATTCATATAACAGAAGCAAAAAATCCCCAGATTACACTACTTAGATGAAATGCAATCTGGTGTCAGAGCAGCGAGGCAGAATAAACTACCAAGAAAATCAAGGCTATGTCAAGCACTGCTGAAAGTATTCTAGGTCAGATCTAAATGGCTGTAGTTCCCCTGCAATTTACTGAACTTCAGGCTTTTTCTTGCATCCTTTAATTATAATTTTACTTTCTGTTTGCACGTTATTATTAGTAATATTATTTTTATTACTACTATTTCTTTATTTATAAATTTAAATAGAGCCAAAAAACTCTGACTCTTTTTTTAAATTGAGTACTATATGATTAATAACAAACAGAATAGAGTAAAAACTATTATTTATCTGTTCTTTTGATTCCACCAACATATTCAATTTACTTATGTAATATACAATTTTTTTTTTACAATACCTACACCCAGTGGTGCAAGTATGCGGGTAAGCTCGGGTACAGAGTACCCTTAAGAATTTGCCACACACTTTGCACCCGTGACAACCAATACCACAATTATAATGTGCCACAAAGCAACAAGATCATGGTACTTGGCAGCATGACGGCGCCTCCCACTTTGTCAGGGTTACTGGGAGCGCGATGGTGATGTCATGACATCAAATCATGCTTCCTCCTCTTGCGGCTGTGGCTGGCGTGAAGAGAGGAGCCTGGTTGCACTTTCGCAGCAGTGCAGCTGTTTCCATTCACTCGGCTCGTGTGACGCATCGGCACCGAGCGGCTTTTGTTCTACACAGGCTGGGCTGCTGGGCATGTCTCTGGCTTCACTGTGTGGGGTCATTCATTTCTAACATAATGTGGACACTACTATATATTTCTATTATTATATATTTCTATTACAATGCGGACACTACAGTACTATATATTTCTATTATTATATATTTCTATTACAATGTGGACACTACTATATATTTATATTATTATCAGGCAATACTTTATATTTCTATTATACAAGGACACTACTACAGTATATTTTCCTGTTATAATGGAGGCATTACTATATATTGTTATTAAATTGGGGCATTACCATATATATTTATTATACTGGGGGTGTCACTATATATTTCTATTATACTGGAGGCATTACTATATATTTCTAGTCTTGCCTTCAGAGTGCAAAGAAAAGGGGCTGTGTCGTGTGGCCATGCTGCTAGTGTCATGTAGCCACTCCCACTAGTGGCATGTGACCACGCCCCCTCACAACACATGACCACGCCTATTTTTCGGCACTCAGTACCAGTAGGAAAATATTTCTACTTGCACCCCTGTGTAAGTCTCATTATATCTTTATAAGTATTTAAAGGTGGTAACACACTAGAAGACTCACAAATGATGCAAAGTCATCAGCAAAGAGACCCTGCGGGGGTGCCGGCATCAGCAAGTGCATACACGCTTGCTGATGCCTGCATCAACGAGCAACAGTGGGGTGGGCAAGGCTGAGGATGTCCCTGATGACGTGTGGGAGTGCACATCATCAGCGAAATAGTGCATACACACAGGACGATATCGTCAATTATGTGTCCAAATTGGGCACATCGTACACAATATCGTCTAGTGTGTACACACCTTAAATTAACTACAGCACCTGTGTTTACTTATTCTCAATGTATTACTGGTTTCATGTATACAATGGTCATTGGGTAGGTCACTTTAGTTTAATTAGTGCAATAATTTGTTCAATTTTAAACTACAAAAATAATGTAAATGTGTGCTGGCCAAGCTGCAGCTTTGAGCATTTTAATAACTATATCATTGCTAAGACATTTCTATCTCAAACAAGCAATATTTAAGGAGATACTGTGATTTTCATAGTATCAGTATCTTTAAGCTAAGTCAAAAATCCCCTATGACATCCTCTTTTTCATTATTCCAGTACTATTAGCATTCAATTGTGTTCATCTGGAAGCCTATAGCGCACCTCACTCACCATGACTACAGAATACAACTAATAGCTAACCACCCTATTTGTGTGTCTCATATACTGTAAACTTTTGTCCTCCTTGAGTATAACCAATCCAATTGTATATTACTTTTGTCTACGGGATCCGTTCAATTTGCCGGCTGTTGGGATCCCAGCGGTCAGGATGCCGACACCGGAATCCCAACAGCCGGCAATGCCGCCAGCTAGAATACTGGCGTACAGGGGCTATTTCCATTCTTGGGTGTCCACGACACCCATAGAGTGGCAATAGAGCTTTTGGCAAGCGCAGCACCACCAAACCCGCAGCGCGGCAAGCAAAGCTGCGGATGCTGCTTTTGGGATACTAACAGTTAGCATCCCGCCTAGCGGGATTATGTATGTAATCCTTGACTACCTAGCGTAGTAACTCCATCTCAGTCCAGTATATCATTTTTTGTTACTAGTGCTGTGCATGAAAATATGGATGTTATCCTGGTCCTTGCTAAGGTGGCCACACTCAAGCTGCATATGCCTGGCAAAAACAAATATTTTGTCACTCACTGTGAGCAAAGATTCATGGTTTTTAATGATTTTGTAAGAGGGGGGGGGGGGCTGGATTGCACACACTAACTAAACATAATGAGAGATGCTATCATCCATGCTTAGACTTGAAGTGCCACCCACACAAATAAAGAATTCAAGCGCAATCTCCAAGCATTACTAATCATTGTAATAAATTCTGTAATTTAACATTGAGTAAAATTAGGCGCTTTGCATAATTTTGGCCAAAAGTACTGTATGGGCCTACCCACCGTGTCCAGATGACCTCATAATCATGTACATCTCTAACTTTCTATAGGTTCAAGCCCAGAGCATGGGACACACCCAGGCCAGCCCAACTAATCCGCCCCAAGGCACCACACTAGTGAGAGATAGCAAGTAAAGTGTTGGAGGGTGTTAAATATGTAAAAAGCATCTGCTATGGGTACGAGATAATAAAAGTGTTAAAAGTGTTACATTGATTAAAAAAAACAAATAAGGTGCTAGAGATTGTTAACATTAAGTGTTACATTGTGATGCCCAGCCACACCAATCTAGGGGTCTCCACGCCCCAAACTCATCCCCATTACTGACATACTATATACATTCATTCAGGTCTTACCATTCATAGTGCTTTGTTTAAAATGCAGTCTGCAAATGCAAGGATTACTAATTAAAAATACCCAGGGACAGTTACGGAGGTTTGCCAATCCAAGCTGAAGAAGACTCCACCTTCAAAGGTACAGACATATGCACAATATAGAACATGCGGGGTGGGGGGGGGGGGCAGGACTGCACACCCTAATTAAACATAATGAGAGGTGCTACCATGCTGAGACTTTTAGTGCCGTACACACAAAAGAAGAATGCAGGAGAACTCTCCAAACATTACCAATCAGAATAAGTGTAATGAATTCTGCAATTTAATATTGAGTTAAAGTAAGGTTCTTTGCATAATTTTGGCCAAAAGTATGGGCCTACCCAGTTGACCTCATCATCCGGTAGATCCCTAACATTCTAAAGTTTCAAGTCCAGGGCATGCCTTGGGGTGGTTTAGTTGGGATGACTTGGGTTTATCCCATGCTCTGGACTTGAAACTTTAGAATGTTAGGGACCTGAAAAAAGTAAAAAAACAAGGGCACCCCCTAGTGCAATAAAACAGAAACTCCAAATGCAGGAAAAGGACTATCAGCGAACCCATACCATGCATATAATAATATATCGGGTTCGAAATGGTTTGCTGGCGGCCGGGATACCGGTGGTCAGCATACCGACCACAGGATCCTGGCATCAGAATGCAAGTGGGGTGAGTGCAACAGAGCCCCTTGTGGGCTCACTGCACTCGTCGTGCCGCGGGCTCGGTGGCTCACTGCACTTGCCACAGGTTCTAATCCTACTTCATGGGTGTCGTGGACACCCACAAGTGGGAATAGACCCTGTGTGCCGGCATTCCGTGGTGTTGCATTGTGATCATTCAGGATTCCGGCATCGGCATGGTGACATACAAATAGACATACATATTGTGATCCAGCCAAAATGATGCAAAGAACCTCACTTTTACTCAATGTTAAATTGCATAATTTATTACAAATTTTCTAATTAGTAATGTTTGGCGAGTGCTCCTGTATTCTTTGTGTTAACTGTCCTTGTAACAACTAGACACTCATTTGGCATCATAGTCCACGTGGGCAATTCAATGAAATGCTATGGCCATGATGTGCTAATGTGCACTATAGATGTAAAACTAGCATGTACTATAATGGGCAAATATGTGTACAGCCAAACATTCAGGTGATTTCTGTAATGATATTGGCCTCCAATATTACATCACAGTAGAGGACATCTGAAGATCTTCACCAATTCATGTAACCTCTAGTTTGATAGCCAGCCTCGCTAATTTCTGTATCACTGGTACAGTATATCATTTATCTGGGCCCTCTTGAATGTCACTTTACAGTATCTTGGAAACAGTATAAAAAATCCTATGGTGTAGAGTATAGCATTCCCGGGTTTTGACTTACTCAAAAACATTGAACTGTTCCTGGATATAAAATAGATATTTGAACCATAGCATCAGTATACTTCTCTACTTGATGCTAAGAGCTGATATTTCAGTAAGGTCTAGATTTATCAATCCTTGAAGAGTGATTAATAGCACAGTGATAAAGTACCAGCCAACCAGCTCCTAACTGTCATTTTTCAAACACAGCCTGTGACAGGAAGTTAGGAGCTGATTGGTTGTTACTTTATCACCGTGCTATTTATCACTCTCCAAGCCTTGATAAATGGGGGCATAAGTATTATTATTATAATTACTATTATTGAGGGATGAAACATTTTAAATGACACCTGCTCGTCAAGCAGAACCATAGCTCCAGTTAGTTGTGTTTCCTTGTTTGCTTTACAGTATCATGAAAAAAGGGGTCAGTGTGCTAGTTACTTGTTCTATTTCACCGGTCACAATTGGTGAGTACCATTACTAGGAGGAATCAGAGAAGATATGTCTGACACATGTAAGTAAATGTAGTTTTTGCGTTGTTCTTTCTCTTTTTTTTTTTGTCTGTTTGTTTTGATTTAGTCCAGATTTCTTATGGATTTAGGAGAGTGATAATATGCTTTATTTTTGGTGTAGTATGGTATGCCGGTGGCCGGGCTCCCGGCAGCCAGCATACCGGCACCGGAATCCCGACCGCCGGCATACCGACAGCTGGGCGAGCGCAAATGAGCCCCTTGTGGGCTTGCTGCGTTCGCCACGCTGCGGGCACGGTGGCACGCTACACGTGCCACGCTATCTATTCTCCCTCCAGGGGGGTCCTGGATCCACAAGAGGGAGAAAAGCTGACAGTATGCTGGCGGTCGGGATTCCGGCGCCAGGATGCTGGTCGTCGGGAGCCCGGCCGCCGGCAACCTGAAGACCACCCCTTTATTTTAGCAAAGGACTTTTAAAAACGGTGCATGTGTTTGTTTGTTTTTTATTGTTAGGTACTTTTGTGGAATTGAATGTTACAGAGGCCCTGGCTGTCAGGGTTGCTGGTGCTTCTAGTTTGTCTGCATTACTTTCATTAGCTCTCTCACTGAGACAAACCTAGTGTCAGCAAGGTCCTAATATATTACTACAAATGAAATGAAGCATATATACTGTATTAGGGATTTGGAATGTATTTAAAGCTTTGGCATCGAATATGAAATATATAAGATAGAAAGATAAAATGCAATCAGTTTAATTGTAACACTGTTAGAAATGCAATATGATTATTAGTCATTATTACAATTCATTCCTTTCAGGATTAAAAAAAAAAATAGATAACTGATTTGTTATTGACCTGAAATTGTTGTGGAAATTGCAATAACTATCATTCTATTTCTGTCAAAGAAATTGTAAAGTTTCCAACTGTATCTGGCATGGTGGATTTCCTATTCCTGTTCATCATCTGTTGTACGTTGAAGCCAAGACGTTGTAGTCTCTTCTCAGCAAGTAATAAGAAAAAGAATATAAAAATGTTGTAAATAAAATGATAAAAATAGAGAACGTTACAGTGTACATTTTATCAGAATATTATATTGCGTGTTTTATAGGATGTTGATTATCTGTCAAATTGCTATCCTCTGTTAATTGTTATCCTGCTCCATATAACATGATTGAGGTTAGAGACTGTGGTATGTGAGACATGCACATCAGACATTCATGTATAAGACAAGTTTAGTCATTTAATGGGCCATAGAAGCCCAATGTTTGTGTTATTTTATTGATACTGTAGGTAGGTCTTATTAATCACAGGCCGTGCTTAATTGGAGTCAGAATAACCATTTTTTCTTGTGCAATTAAATATTATAAAATGTGAGTGTAATCCCAGGGTTATTTTCATATTAAGAGGCTTACACTATCGTTCTGCCAAAATAGACAAGGAGTTAGGACTGGTTATGCCAAAGAGTGGGTTTACATTTGTAACCCATGTCACAAGCCTGGCGAAAAGGAGAAATGTAGCTGAATCATTATATGTATCAGTTGTTTACTTCTAGTAATTAAGGGATACATTTTGCATAACATTTCCAAGATACAGTATGCACATCCGTATTTATTCACTCAATGTTGTATGACCCCATTAGCCAAAAGGCCAATAAGGTATTAACTCTGCAGCCTGTTTTGTACTTACCTTGCAAATGTTAACATTTATAATCAGATTGGATTTTTCCATAATACTATTGGCTAGATAAGCTGTTCAACTACATTAGAGTCAGGTGTTTATTAAGCATGTATTAAAAGGAAAAAGTGGTTCTAAATGTGTACAGTGTGTTGCTTCTATATAATACCATATGTGGTAATAAATATACTGCAGGTATACCAAGGTGGGCTATTCTGAAGAAAACCATTAGCAGTGGAAAATTCCCAGTTTATGTAAACATGCCTTACACAATCTGCAGCAATAAAGCACTCAACAGTCATTTAGCATGAAAACCTGAAACTAATTTAAAATGAACACCTGTCTCATATTTGTGAAAAGCAGTTCATTCCACCGAAGACTGGTCTCTCTTGACAATTACGCGTGACAGATAAAAAAAAGTTATATAATATAAGCAGATAGTTCCACATTTCCCTCATGTGTTAACAACATGTTTAGCAAGGTATACAATGTAATGACATTATTTATGCTTAATTATCTTTAAGTTGTGCATAGTTCATACAATTATACCACTTTTTAGACCAAATGCCGAGCTCCATCCTGGATCACTGAACATGGGGTTCATGCCATGTCACAGCAGCTTGAAACCCGAAACTGCGCAGGCTGTCCCCAGGTTATTGTTGGGCTTCTCCACTGCTACCGCTTGAAGATTACATCATCTCCAAACTCTGGTAAGCCAACTCTCCATAGGGCTTGAACAGGACCCAGGTTGGATGACCTGCGTTACCCGTTCACACTGCCCACGTAACCCAGGTCCTTCCCAGGACTAACCCTGCACTCTTTCATCCCGAACTGCGAGTTGGGTTAACCTGGCAATAACCTGAGTTGAAGCAGCAGTGTGAAAGGAGTATTAGCTAACAGAAGGTTAAGTTGAAGTGCTCCTCTAATTGAGAACACAACAAACAAATTGTAGCAGTTTGGCATCCATCTCGGAGACTGATATATGTCTACTGTATATCTATACATTGTATATATAACCTAGAGGATCTACCAACATGCATCTGCAAACCTCAAAAAGGCTTGATGTTATACACAATAAGACAAAGTTTTCTATATGCATTACCTCAGCAGAAAGTTCAGATATCATGAATTCATATATCATTAGTTCTTATATAGGGCTCTATTCATTAATCTAATCAGGGCCAGATTAAGGTTTGTGATGGCCCCAGGGTAACAAACTTGTGGTACCCCTACCAACAAAAATGTCAAAATGATATACTGGTGATGTTATTTAAAAGAATTAAGGGGGTCATTCCGAGATGATCATAGCTGTGCTACATTTAGCACAGCTACGATCATTCACACTGACATGCGGGGGGACGCCCAGCACAGGGCTATCCCGCCCCGCATGTCAGTTCCGGCCTACCACCCCCCAGAAGTGCAAAGGCATCGCACAGTGGCGATGCCTTTGCACTTCAAAAGTAGCTCCCGACCAGCGCAGCTTTAGCGTGCTGGCCGGGAGCTACCCTTAGCTCCCTGGCCCGCAGCGGCTACGTGCAACGTCACACAGCCACTGCGACCCGCCCCTCGTTTGGTCCTGCCACACCTGCGTTGGCCGGACCGCGCCCACTAAACGGCGGCCAAACATCGCCATTCCGCCCCCCCCCCACCCGCCCAGCAACCGCGGCAGAGGCGATTGTAGCGGACTGACGGCCTTCGGTCGTCTGGCATGCGCCGGTGCACTGCGGCACCAGCGCATGCGCAGTTCTGACCTGATCGCACCACTGCGATAAACTGCAGCGTGCAATTGGGTCAGAATGACCCCCTAAGTCTTAGTACTACCAACCCTATACATTGTAGTGACCCAGTACACATTATGCCACACAGAAACCCCAGTTCACATTATGTCACAGTATGTAACTATGACTTTGGGCCCCTTGGGTGACCACTGCAGCTGCCGTGTTGTTTATCCATCACTGCATCTAATTGAACTGTGGTACTTAACGTTCTGTAGCACAGCATATCTTTGCAATATAGAATTAAGTACCACATCTACTGTACATGTATTTAATAATATTATACCCCCCAAGAGAAGTGATTCAAAACAACACTTCTTCTGTGGTCTAATTTAACCTTGTACAGTCAGGGTCCCGCTGACTTGAAGTTCGCCGGCCATTTTTTCTTTTCTTTAAAATTTTTTTTTTTTTATTGAAGCAATGAGTGATAGAATCAGTATAAGAAGGGACCAATCTGCCCAAGTAAAGCATTACAATACAAGGAAAGCTACAGAGAATACTAGAGAGAAAATTAGGAAACATTCTTGGAAGCAAATTAAACAAGTATACAATCATACATACTCATATCTTGACAAAACATGCTCAAATGCATCAGAAAGCTATAGGGAATAATGATCCCCGGGCATTCTTTCTATAATTAGGGTTGATATGTGCATGGCCATGCTAAAAGCAATTAGAAAAAGGAGAAATTCTCCAAGAACATAGCTGTACTCTGCATGGGTGAGCAGACAGCTCGCACATGTGCCAAAGAATCACCAGGAACTTCAGGCATGGTAAATATATGACACCATCCTCATGCCATTGTTTTTATCTCAGACTGGTAAGAGTAGCTTATCACAGTTTGATAAATTGATTCTGCAATACAATGCACAAATAGAGGAACCGCAGGAGATATCTCTGTTTAAATAGGGAGAACCACTGATCACCCTTTTTTCTGGCAGAAATGCAACAAGGGGGTAAATTTACTAAGATTCGTATTTTCCCGTTTGAGTCAAAGTTCAATCACGAATGACATCGAAAGTGTAAATATGCAACTTTTTGAATTGATTACGACTAATTTACTAAGCTGCCGTATTCTGCATTTTCGGGTTTTCCGATGTCGATGTCATTCGTTTTTTTTGGCAGTGTTTTACGTGAGTGACTTGTAAAACACTGCCGACTTTAATACAATGAATCTCGGCCGGATCTGAGAGATCCGTGCTGGGCTTCATTGTGCACCTTGTAAAAAAATAAAAAAATGTTTAAATGTAAAAAAAAAATTGCGTGGGGTCCCCCCTCCTAAGGCAAACCAGCCTCGGGCTCTTTGAGCCGATCCTGGTTGCAGAAATATGGGGAAAAAATGGACAGGGGTTCCCCCATATTTAAACAACCAGCATCGGGCTCTGCGCCTGGTCCTGGTTCCAAAAATACGGGGGACAAAAAGCGTAGGGGTCCCCCGTATTTTTGAAACCAGCACCGGGCTCCACTAGCTGGACAGATAATGCCACAGCCGGGGGTCACTTTTATACAGTGCCTTGCGGCCGTGGCATCAAATATCCAACTAGTCACCCCTGGCCGGGGTACCCTGGGGGAGTGGGGACCCCTTCAATCAAGGGGTCCCCCCCCCAGCCACCCAAGGGCCAGGTGTGAAGCCCGAGGCTGTCCCCCCCATCCAATGGGCTGCGGATGGGGGGCTGATAGCCTTTGTTCAAAGTGAATGATATTGGCCCTCATTCCGAGTTGTTCGCTCGGTATTTTTCATCGCATCGCAGTGAAAATCCGCTTAGTACGCATGCGCAATGTTCGCACTGCGACTGCGCCAAGTAACTTTACTATGATGAAAGTATTTTTACTCACGGCTTTTTCTTCGCTCCGGCGATCGTAATGTGATTGACAGGAAATGGGTGTTACTGGGCGGAAACACGGCGTTTCAGGGGCGTGTGGCTGAAAACGCTACCGTTTCCGGAAAAAACGCAGGAGTGGCCGGAGAAACGGTGGGAGTGCCTGGGCGAACGCTGGGTGTGTTTGTGACGTCAACCAGGAACGACAAGCACTGAAATGATCGCACAGGCAGAGTAAGTCTGGAGCTACTCTGAAACTGCTAACTCGTTTGTAATCGCAATATTGCGCGTACGTCGGTCGCAATTTTAAGAAGCTAAGATTCACTCCCAGTAGGCGGCGGCTTAGCGTGTGTAACTCTGCTACATTCGCCTTGCGAGCGAACAACTCGGAATGAGGGCCATTGTTTTTAGTAGCAGTACTACAAGGCCCAGCAAGCCTCCCCCGCAAGCTGGTACTTGGAGAACCACAAGTACCAGCATGCGGCGGAAAAATGGGCCCGCTGGTACCTGTAGTACTACTACTAAAAAAATACCCCAATAAAGACAACACACACACACCTTGAAAGTATAACTTTAATACATCCATCCACACCTCCATATACACATATTTACCTTATGTTCCCACGCAGGTCGGTCCTCTTCTCCAGTAGAATCCATGGTGTACCTGTAGAAAAAATTATACTCACATAATCCAGTGTTTTAGGCTCCTCTGTAAATCCTTTTGTAATCCACGTACTTGTAAAAATAAAAAAACGGATACCCGACCTCGCACTGAAAGGGTACCCATGTTTTCACATGGGTCCCCTTTCCCCGAATGCCTGGAACCCCCTCTGACTTAAGTCCAAGAAGGTTCCATCAGCCAATCAGGGAGCGCCACGTTTGGCACCCTCCTGATTGGCTGTGTGCTCCTGTACTGTATGACAGGCGGCACACGGCAGTGTTACAATGTAGCGCCTATGCGCTCCATTGTAACCAATGGTGGGAACTTTCAGGTCAGCGGTTGACCGAAAGTGACCTCACCGCTGACCACAAAGTTCCCACCATTGGTTACAATGGAGCGCATAGGCGCTACATTGTAACACTGCCGTGTGCCGCCTGTCAGACAGTACAGGAGCACACAGCCGATCAGGAGGGTGCCACAACGTGGCGCTCCCTGATTGGCTGAAGAAACCCACTTAGACATCAGTCAGAGTGGGTTTCTGGCATTCGGGGAAAGGGGTCCCATGTGAAAACATGGGTCCCCTTTCAGTTCGTGGTCGGGTATCCGTTTTTTTATTTTTACAATGTACGTGGATTATAAAAGGATTACAAGCAGAGGAGCCTTCAACCATGGATTATGTGAGTATAATTTTTTCTACAGGTACACCATGGATTCTACTGGAGAAGAGGACCGACCTGCGTGGGAACATAGGTAAGTATGTATGTATGTTGGTGTGCATGTATGTATAAAAGTTATACTTTCAAGGTGTGTGTGTGATGTCTTTATTGGGGTATTTTTTTAGTAGTAGTACTACAGGTACCAGCGGGCCCGTTTTTCCGCCGCATGCTGGTACTTGTGGTTCTCCAAGTACCAGCTTGCGGGGGAGGCTTGCTGGGCCTTGTAGTACTGCTACTAAAAACAATATCAAACACTTTTCACAAAGGCTATCAGCCCCCCATCCGCAGCCCATTGGATGGGGAAGACAGCCTTGGGCTTCACCCCTGGCCCTTGGGTGGCTGGGGGAGGGGACCCCTTGATTGACGGGGTCCCCACTCCCCCAGGGTACCCCGGCCAGGGGTGACTAGTTGGATATTTGATGCCACGGCCGCAAGGCACTGTATAAAAGTGACCCCCGGCTGTGGCATTATCTGTCCAGCTAGTGGAGCCCGGTGCTGGTTTCAAAAATACGGGGGACCCCTACGCTTTTTGTCCCCCGTATTTTTGGAACCAGGACCAGGCGCAGAGCCCGGTGCTGGTTGCTTAAATATGGGGGAACCCCTGTCAATTTTTTCCCCATATTTTTGCAACCAGGGACGGCTCAAAGAGCCCGAGGCTGGTTTGGTTTAGGAGGGGGGACCCCACGCATTTTTTTTTTGAAAAATTATTACATTTCCCACCCCTTCCCACTGATAAACATGCACGGATCTCATGGATCCGTGCATGCCTATACAAACACGGGGAAAAAAAAGCAGGTCTGTTTTTTTTAGCACTTTTTCACGATTTGTATTTTAGCACGGCAGTGTTTGGCTATTGTCGGCAGTGTTTGTGTTTTGCACTTTTTAGTAAATGACCGATTTCTACCAAATTGCAGGCGTATTTGACCGATGGTGTATTGATTCGTGATTTTTTCCAAGGACTTCCAAAATATTACAAATGCCCTCATCACTGCCGTGATTTTTGCTTAGTAAATTACCGAGATGACACTTTGAAGAAAAAACGGCATCTCGGTCAAAATCGGGACCTTAGTAAATATACCCCCATGGTGTTATCATCAGTGCTTGATAAATAGACCCCATAGTCCTAACTAGAAAGGCAGAGATTATCCCATTGTTCGAGACAATTTAATATGCAAAAAACATTGCTTACAGTCCAGGGTGTGGCTTCATGGGGCAGGGGTGTGGCCACAAAATAATACCAATTCATATAACTGTGCACAGTAGTCTCCATTATTCAAATTACGACACACAGTAGTGCCACTACACCAGATAGAGCTCCTTTTACACCTTACGGCGGACAGATTCCCCTTTTTACACATTGCAGCAGACAGAGTCCCCTTTTTTTACATATCAGGTAGCATCGTCCCCCTTTTTTACACATTAGGTAGGCAGGGAGCCGTGCACTCACCCGTCGGCGTCCTCTTCATGGGAGTGCGGGCGGTCATGGCAGTGGCGGGGGATGTCCATGAGCGAGTGACGGCGGTACAGACCCGGCGCAGTTGCTGCCGCCAGTCTGTTCAGCTTCGTCCAACTGGCTCCCGGCATCCCAGGTGCGGCTTCCTTCCGCGAGGAGACACGTCCCCGGCCTGCGCTGCCCCTGACTTGTACTGCTGCTGGAGTCGAGGAGAGGGGGGTAGCGGACGGAGCACGGCAACACAGACAGCGCTGCAGGCTATAATGTATTAGCAACGATGTGTCTGGCATAGATGTAGCTGTGCGCAGCGCTATTATATATTATAGCAGGGAGCGAGGATTTGGCTGCCAGTGGTGGTGGATGTGGATGGTGCGCCCACAGCGCAACTGTGCTGTATGCGAAGCACCATCTGCCCAAACCTAGTTACGACACTGAACCGCAGCATGTGCTCCCCCATATTGTTTTTTGGCACATTTAAAAAAAACTAACAATTACAGTGAGGGGCATTTGTGTCCAGCAGTGTAGCTGGTGCCTGGATGTGGTTATGAGCAACCCATGCAGTGCATTACAGAGGTAGGCTATAGGGCTCCCATAGTCTACAGGAGGTGGCACTCTGTAGCACCACTGAATCATGGAATGACATGCGGGGCATTACCTTGGAAGATGGATCAGACACCTAGCGGACTTCACTTCCTGGAGCTGAGTTCACCAGTGAGAGAAATGCACTGCCCCCCAGTGTCTGAATGAAAAGCTCACTCCCTGCAGTGGAGCAGCTAACAGCAGCAGCCGCCTCTCCGTCCACCCCCAACTCCGGCTCCAAGCTCTTTGCAGGACCATTTCTTCTCCTGCTCAATGGCCTAGCAGGCTGTAAATCCGGACCCGCCATGGTCAGATCACGTGACCGTGGCTGCAGCCGACAATCACGGTCAGATAGCAGCCGCGGCTAGAGCCGCGTAAAACACTAGACCACCAGGGCTGTCGGTGGAGGCGGCCCGGAACACTTTGTATTGGAATGAAGCAGCCAGGGTTGACGCAGGCACCCTGCTCAGTCTGTCACTGCCACACTACCAGGTCAGGGCGGCCAATCGGGGGCAAGGCGCATGATGCGCTCTTATCAGAAGTGCGCTTTGTGCAAGGCACACAGTGCACACACCTAGTTACGGCACTGTGCTGAGCGGTCTCTGTTAAGATTGCTCAGCACACATCTCCCCCGTCAGTACCCCCCCTTTACTCTTATACCTCATTGGCAGTTCCTTTTAGTGTATGTTGAATCAGTGCTTAGACTTAATAAGTGAAAGGGGGCCATCAGCTGGATTGTGAGTAGACTATTAAAAAGTCAGTATGCATGCTGTGTTATATGAAGACATGCTAGTATTAGGCCCCCATTTATCAAGCCCTGGAGAATGCTATGGAGCACGGTTAAACTACCAACTAATCAGCTTGTAGCTTCCATGTCACAGGCTGTGTTTGAAAAATGACTGTTAGGAGCTGGTTGGCTGGTACTTTATCACCGTGCTGTTTATCACTCTCCAAGGTATAATAAATCTGGGCCTTATAGTTAAATATTTGTATCAAATTTTAAAAGAGGATAAATGCTACCTTCTAATGCTCCTTTTTAAGCTGTCAGGGCAAAGTCATTAAAGCTATTGTTTGATATTTCACGGAACAAGTGATTATATGTTGGCATGACTGGTCCATACTTTAAACATAACTATAAAAAGCGAAAAACAAATCTGGTCAAAGTTTGTCAAGTAACAGATTAGTCATATGCATTTTAAACACTACAACACATTTTGTCAACAATTGCAAAGATGAAAGCCAGAAATATATTCAATGCAAGCATCACTGCAGAGGGAAAAATAACCTGTTTGCTGACATGAAGAGTTTATAGGATCTGTGCCCAAATGTGTTTACACACAATAATCAGAAAACATTAATATTGGCTTTGTTCTTATATATACTGGAAAGCAAACATTTATCCAAATAAAACAATTATGGATACAATTCCTCCACACCAGAAAATGCTGGCACAGTATACACAAGGCAAGCATAATATATAAACATTAAACATTTTATATAAGTGACATAAAATCAGTGTCGGACTGGGGCATGAAGGGCCCACCGGGGGAATGCAGTGATAGGGGCCCATACTTAAGGGCGTGGCCAGCCTACAAAGGGGGTGTGGCCAGCCTCCACAGAGACTTGAAATACACAATAGTCTAGTGCAGTGTAATGCAACATATCTACCATGCATAATACAAGTGCACAGTCTGGAACCTGATCCCTAGAGGAAGGAGTGGGCACTCAGGCAGTGGGGCCTACCGGTGGTTTCCCTGGTACCCCTGTGGGCCAGTCCGACCCTGCATAAAATACACAAGCATAAGCTGAAATATCTGTACATACATTGCAGAATTTCGGTGAGTTCTCCTGGGCTCTTGGAGGAGAACGCTACCTTCTCCAATCCCACTGACTTTCCTTGTCAAGTTCTCTAGTCAAGTGGGCAAAGTTTTTGTAAAACACCTGCTCTGAAATGAGTATAGTGCATTTTAGATGCACCTGTTCTTGTAGCTGAAGGGTTGTACCTGTGCTGTAATGTTACGTGCTCATTTAGGCAAAATTCAGAGAGTGTGTCAGCAGAACTGCGAGCTACGCAAAGTTGGCCAGAAAAGTAAATCTTCATGCTCTTAATTATTTCTGCATCAGCCCCCTAATATTTAGAATGTTTAAAAGTAGCTATTAATATACTATCTATGTTGAGATGTACATACTTGTGATACCAAATCTCTGGTCACTGGTGTCTTTGGGGCTTAGCCATGCCAGAGTTTTTCCTGACACTCCGAGAAAACGTCCAGTTACCATCCCCAAACATCGGCTTCCTGTCAATCAACTTGCATACACCTAGTGATCAAAAAAGTCACAGTTTTTTCCGCTTTTTGGCCTGGTGCATGCATACTACAATATTTATTCATACGCAATCAATTGATAATCGACCGGCTTGCGAATTCGCACAACAGCGATCAGGTCTGAATAACACCCTTAGTTCACTATTACAATAAGATGACAATATTTTAAAGGTAATGAAGCCTTGTGATACTTATTTCATTTCCAGTTTAATCTTGTTACTCAGGAAGTGTAACCGAACAATTATCTGCAAATCTAAAATGTTCTTTGCAAAATAAAAATGAATATGATTATCAATCTGCTAACTCAAACGTTCCAGCCATGTCTCAGATGGAGGGGCCATGCAGCATGTTTACCCTGTATTCAAAAATGATCTCCTTCATCAGGGGCAAACGCAGGATTTTTAGTGGGGGGTTTCCATTATATATAGGCCTTTCCAAACAAATACACTGCTCAAACAAATAAAGGAAACACTAAAATAACACATCCTAGATCTGAATGAATGAAATATTCTTATTAAATACTTTGTTCTTTACATAGTTGAATGTGCTGACAACAAAATCACACAAAAATTATCAATGGAAATCAAATTAATTAACCCATGGAGGTCTGGATTTGGAGTCACCCTCAAAATTAAAGTGGAAAAACACACTACAGGCTGATCCAACTTTGATGTAATGTCCTTAAAACAAGTCAAAATGAGGCTCAGTAGTGTGTGTGGCCTCCACGTGCCTGTATGACCTCCCTACAACCCACACAAGTGGCTCAGGTAGTGCAGCTCATCCAGGATGGCACATCAATGCGAGCTGTGGCAAGAAGGTTTGCTGTGTCTGTCAGCGTAGTGTCCAGAGCATGGAGGCGCTACCAGGAGACAGGCCAGTACATCAGGAGACGTGGAGGAGGCCGTAGGAGGGCAACAACCCAGCAGCAGGACCGCTACCTCCGCCTTTGTGCAAGGAGGAACAGGAGGAGCACTGCCAGAGCCCTGCAAATTGACCTCCAGCAAGCCACAAATGTGCATGTGTCTACTCAAACGATCAGAAACAGACTCCATGAGGGTGGTATGAGGGCCCGACGTCCACAGGTGGGGGTTGTGCTTACAGCCCAACACCGTGCAGGACGTTTGGCATTTGCCAGAGAACACCAAGATTGGCAAATTCACCACTGGCGCCCTGTGCTCTTCACAGATGAAAGCAGGTTCTCACTGAGCACATGTGACAGACGTGAAAGAGTCTGGAGACGCCAAGGAGAATGTTCTGCTGCCTGCAACATCCTCCAGCATGACCGGTTTGGCAGTGGGTCAGTAATGGTGTGGGGTGGCATTTCTTTGGGGGGCCGCACAGCCCTCCATGTGCTCGCCAGAGGTAGCCTGACTGCCATTAGGTACCGAGATGAGATCCTCAGACCCCTTGTGAGACCATATGCTGGTGCGATTGGCCCTGGGTTCCTCCTAATGCAAGACAATGCTAGACCTCATGTGGCTGGAGTGTGTCAGCAGTTCCTGCAAGACGAAGGCATTGATGCTATGGACTGGCCCGCCCGTTCCCCAGACCTGAATCCAATTGAGCACATCTGGGACATCATGTCTCGCTCCATCCACCAACGCCACATTGAACCACAGACTGTCCAGGAGTTGGCGGACCTTTAGTCCAGGTCTGGGAGGAGATCCCTCAGGAGACCATCTGCCACCTCATCAGGAGCATGCCCAGGCATTGTAGGGAGGTCATACAGGCACGTGGAGGCCACACACACTACTGAGCCTCATTTTGACTTGTTTTAAGGACATTACATCAAAGTTGGATCAGCCTGTAGTGTGTTTTTTCACTTTAATTTTGAGGGTGACTCCAAATCCAGACCTCCATGGGTTAATTAATTTGATTTCCATTGATAATTTTTGTGTGATTTTGTTGTCAGCACATTCAACTATGTAAAGAACAAAGTATTTAATAAGAATATTTCATTCATTTAGATCTAGGATGTGTTATTTTAGTGTTCCCTTTATTTTTTTGAGCAGTGTATATTTAGGCGACTTGCACCAAACGCTTAATCTTTGCATCAAATGCTTAGTTTGATTAAGCTTTTGGTGCAAGTAGCCTAAATATATTTGTTACTTGGAAAGCCTAACATTGGGGCGGAGTGCCGGCATCTTTGGTGTAATATATATATATATATATATATATATATATATATAATGTATACACACATATACAGAGACAAGGGAGGCACGGGCAGCAACACAGAGAGAGAGAGAGAGAGGCATGGGGTTAGAGAGAGGGGGGGGGACATGGGGAGAGAGAAGCATGGGGAGGCATGGGGAGGGGGAGAGGTGCATGGAGAGAGGGAGCATGTGGAGGGTTATGAGAGAGAGAGAGGGAACATGGAGAGTGGTGTTCATGGGGAGAGAGAGAGGAAGGGGGCATAGGAAGAGAGAGATAGTGGCATGGGGGAGAGAAAGTCAGCATCAGCGGCAGAATGAGGTGAGGTGCAGTTACCTGAGGTCGGGAGAAGGCTGCCCATATTGTGCAGTGGCTACAGCGGGCTCCTGCAACCCAGCAAGACTTAGGCTGGGTGGACAATGAAGGACAGGCAGAGCGGCGCGGGTGGAGAGAAGAGGATAGGCACTGACGCGGGACTCGGCGGCAGGTGGGAGGACAGTGCAGAGGGACGCGGGACTCGGCGGCAGGTGGGAGGACAGTGCAGAGGGACGCGGGACTCGGCTGCCGAGGGACGCGGCTGATGACGGCAGCAGGACAGTATAAGGGAGGAGCGCTGCCGCATTACAGGCACACTGTTGCCTGAGCGCCTCATCTTAGAATAAAATATATCTGTATCTTGGTCAGCTGCGCTGAGTGATCAGCGGGCGGGGGGGTTTCTAGGTACTCGGAACCCCCCCCTGCGTGCGCGTATGTTCATGTGATAGGCTTGACAGTTTCTGCTATTAAGAAGTATTTCAAGGTGCAGTTGGTTACTAAGCATTGTTAGTACCTACATGAGGCTATCATACTGGTCATAAGATGTATGACATGGTGCATGCAAACTGCACGAAAACCATTCTTCACTTAATTGAGCGACCATGCCCAAAAAATCCTGAAAACCCCTACTGTATATGCATTACCCCGGGTGCATGCAGAAAGGTGCCATTGTGATAAGGACAGGCTTTATTAGAAAGGTGGCAGAAAAGCGACGAGCGTTCCTGGGCGGTGACTGGGATGTGGCCTGAGGTGAGCGCTAATGGGCATGTTATGGCAGGGTCAGTGACAGCCACTGCCTTCTCAGATGCACAGCTGCTTCTACAGAGGCCATGTTCAGAGGAAGACATTGCACCAGGTGCAAATGCCATTGGTACATGCAATGGTGCGCCAAGAGTGGAGTGTCTAGAACCACTGGTGGTATTACTGCTTGCAGGGGTGCAGAAAGTTGTCTCCACTTTTGTCAGGACAGTCCCTATTTTGTAGAACAGTCCTGTCACAGGTGGAGGAATGTGATCTGCTGCAGTGTGGTCAGGTGCCAGTCCCAAATTGCATTCTCCCATTGCAGGGAGGAGTCATGGTATACAGGGTCATTGAGAAAGAGAATGGGCTCAGGCACTGGGGTCGTGACAAAATCATGGAAGCATGCTCACACTCTTTACAAAAATAATTTTAAAAAAATCTGGAAATCGTGTAGGGAGACAGGGAGAGAGAGGACTGACTGCCACTGCTCATTCCTTCCGCAGACCATCCGGAGTCAAGCACTCAAAATGTATTAAGGCATAAAAAAATGTTGCCATTCCAGATGAATATATACTCTTCTTAACTTATACATTTCTTTCTGTATCAGATTTTTAACAATCAAATGTTACAAACTGATCGCATAGATGCCTCTGTTCTGAGAGGTATTTACGGCATCAGTGGCTAGAGGAAATTATGATATTTGTTGTGCAATATTGAAGGATCCTGGGGTGCTTCCAGGTGAGTCGGCTCTATAGAAACACATGAATATATAACCCAAAGTGGGGCTATTATTATGTAGTAGAGTAATACAACATGAGTAGGGGCACCTTGATGTGGCAGGTGGCTTATCATAAATTTGCAACTGTGTGTGACTGAGTCTTCTGCATCATCACGTAGAGTGTATGGGGTCTATTTACTAAGCCTTGGATGGAAATAAAGTCCCAGGCAATCAGCTCCTAACTGCCATGTCACAGGCTGGGTTTGAAAAATGTCAGTTAGGAGCTGATTGGCTGGTACTTTATCTCTGTCCACTTTATCTCCGTCCAAGTCTTACAGTAGTAAATAGACCCCTATGTCTCTTTGGCTGACCATTAGCAGTGTGCTGGGGGATTCCGTGTTTGGATTTTTCTTGTGTCTAGATTAAACCCTCCCATACATAGTTCCACACACCTGCAATGGGCCAATAAAGTAATTAGTAGCTATCTGCAATTTTGTGTACACTGCTCTGAGAAGCATAAATGGGATTAGTATCTGGAGGGAGGGCTGATCTTTGTAGTGTCATATGCAGGTGTGCAGAGAGGTGGAAGAAAAATGTACTAATTACCCAGGCCCTGGCTTTGTATTTACAAATGTGTGTAATGTAGAGTGCATGTCTATTTTGCTGACCCATTACAGAGTGTCGGAGAGATTCTGTGTTTATTTTGTTCATGAGAGATATGTAAATTTGGCTGTTCTAATTGTTTTAGTATACAGGTTGAGTATCCCATATCCAAATATTCCAAAGTACGGAATATTCTGAAATACGGAATTTTTTGAGTGAGAGCGAGATAGTGAAACCTTTGTTTTCTGATGGCTCATTGTACACAAACTTTGTTTAATACACAAAGTTATTAAAAATATTGTATTAAATGACCTTCAGGCTGTGTATATAAGGTGTATGTGAAACATAAATGAATTGTGTGAATGTACACACACTTTGTTTAATGCACAAAGTCATTAAAAATATTGGCTAAAATTACTTTCAGGCTGTGTGTGTATAAGGTGTATATGAAACATAAATGCATTCTGTGCTTATACTTAGGTCCCATCGCCATGATATCTCATTATGGGATGCAATTATTCCAAAATACGGAAAAATCCGATATCCAAAATACCTCTGGTCCCAAGCATTTTGGATAAGGGATACTCAACCTGTATTTAGTTTATCAATTAGAAACTGGCAATGTGGCATTACGGTTATAAGTTAAGTAGTTAACAGCTTTTTTTCTTTTCCTAAATATCATATGGTAGTTTTACAAGGATCTGAATTTTGTATACAGTTTCCATGGTAAATGCCCTGGGGTCCCTATGATAAAAAAGGCATGTTATATACTAGGCACATACTGTATGTAACAAACAGGAATAGATGCTATATTGTAGCTAGGTCCCATACATGTGTGTTATTGTGCACAAGTGCATCTGAACTATAGTAATTCAGTTTGTTTGTAGAATGTGTTTGGTTTTAGATTGTACACAACAGCATCATTGTTTATATGTAAGACAACTGTACAGTCAGTATAGCAATTCATAAGATAATAAAAAGCAATATAAGTTTATACAAGGTTGATAATAAAGGTACAGATGTCAGACAGAGATTACAGAGGGTGCTGCTTGTAAGGGCTTACAGTCTACAGTAGAGGTTCCCATATTGCTGTCCCCAAGGCACCCCAACAGTCAAGGTTTTAGGGATATCCCTGCTTGTGTACAAATTGTATAATCAAATTGACTAATGTAGTAATTAAGCCACCTGTGTCTAAGCATGGATATCCTTAAAACCTGAACTGTTGGGTTGCCTTAAAGACAACATTTGGGAACCACTGCTCTTGAGGGAGGTGTTATTGGAACTGATAGTGCACCTGTAAGGAAGTAAAGGGAACACAACATACTTGCCTACCTTTGTATGCTATCCTCTGGGAGATCTGGGAGGGAAGTCCAGATGGGAGTAATGGGGGCATACACCATCAATTGCATCATCGAGGCACTACCCCATTTGACATAATGACTTACTTTATGGAATTTAACCGTGGTGGTTGGGCCACACAATTAATGTTGAATTATGCCACAACCTCTGCCCCAATTACTTCATTGGAGAAGTGGCAGGAGCTGTAAGGTTGCCTACTTAATTGGAATCTTGGGCGAACTCCCCTAAATTCAGGAGTCTGAAATTTCAGGAGAGTAAGCAATTATGGAGTGTTGTCAGGTGAATAATAGACTATGGCAGTGGTTCCCAAACTTTTTTGAATCACGGCGCCCTAGAGAATCAGAATATTTTTCACAGCACCCCTAGGCCAAAAGTTTCTTATTGAGAAATTCAGAAAAAAATATTAAATTAAGTAAATTGTGTTTATATTTCGTCCATAAGTTCAGTTATGTGGTAAGGGACAGGATTCGCTTCTGTTTGTCCACATATTTTTATGAATGAAAACCACAAGCACTGGTTTTACCTATTACAATTACCATAAATAATTAAATTTGTCCTATACCACCAACCCAGGGCACCCTGCAAGTGCCCCGAGCTATCCCAGGGTGCAGGGCACCCACTGGACTATAGTGTAAAAAATAAATGTTGGTTTTGAAAGATTGAAGATTTGGGGAAAGATTGAATAGTTCTTGGAGGCAGGGCTGAGAGGTATTATCAGAGAGGAGATAAGGCAGATGCAAGCGGACAAGTGAGAGAGCATCTTGTGACAAGGTCAGAGAAATATGAGAGGCAAATGATGGTGAGAAATATTAAGGTAAGACTAAGCAGCTTGAATTGGATTCTGTATATTAAGGGTTTTGGTAATGTTCACAGTAAAAATTATTGCACTCAATATTATTTAAAAAGATGTGACAAATATTACAGTTTAATTGACTGAACATGTGGAATCATGTTAAGGGTAGAGATGACCGGGTCCGGTTCACCAAGAACCGGACCCACCCGAACTTCATGATCTGAGCCAGGATCTGAGTCCAGCTTGAGGTTTTCCTGCCTCAGATCCCAAAATGAGGCAAAACGTCATCCTCCCACTGTTGGATTCTTGCATATTTTGGATTCTATAAAGATCCCACCATTTTCACGCCGGCTGTGAAACTCATATAGTGCAGATGTGCTATGTCCATCCAGGGTGGTGTGTCCATGCAGGGGTGCTCTGTTGTCCATCCAGGGGTGCTGTTTTGTCTGATAAGAGGCTACTGTGTCTGTCCAGGAGTAATCAGTGTAATATTTATACACATATTGCAACACTGTAGGTGTTACCGCAGTGTAATGTTCATACATGTATTGTGGGACTGTAGGTGGCACCGCAGTGTAATATTCATACACGTATTGTGGCACTGTAGGTAGAACCGCAGTGTAATATTCATACACTTATTGTGACACTGTAGGTGCTACTGCAGTGTAATGGTCGTAAAATTATTGGTTTGTTAAGCTGTGCATGTCCTGTTTAATATATACAGCATAAGGGTGGGAGGCCTAAGGACTATTCAATCTTGCACCTCTTTTCTTTGCATTATGCACTGTTTGGAGCATTGCTGACTGTCTTCTTGTAGAGTTGACAAACATTTTCATAGTTTATTAACTGCCACCCTGTCTGCCACTACAGTGCTATTCTGTTCCCTTGATGTGCCATTTTGGAAGTTTAAGAGCCACAGTTTTGTGTCACCCACTGCTGTCGCGTAGCTTAGTCATCTAGCTATCTAGGTGCAACCTTTTGTCCTAAACTGGATGAAAACAATATTGTGAGATGTGAGGTGGTCAAAATTGACTGTAATTGAGTGGAAATTCATGTTATTGAGGTTAATAATACCATATGAACAAAAACAGGCCAGTATTCTGTGATTTTAGCTGTTTTTATGATTTTTTGCAAAAAAAATAAAAAATACAGATTCAAAACCAAAACCCACAAGGGCGGTTTTGGCAAAACCAGATACAGATCCAAAACACAATATTGGCTTCGGTGGGGGCTCGGCTAGTGTGTATGAGGCTTTAGTTGATGTTTATGCCCCATAGTTGTGCCCTAGTTTATTTTATGAACCATAATAGTGTCCTAGTTCATGTTACATCACATTATAGGGCTGCCAGTACTCATACAGTGTCCCAGCTAATTTTATGCTATATTACAATGACCTCAGTCCATATTATGCCACACTATAGTGCCTCCACTTCATATTGTGCAACATTACAATGGCTCCAGTTCACATTATGTCACTTTATAATGCCCTCCAGTTCATTTTATACCACGTTACAATGAGCAGGTCTAGGGGCGTACCTAGACATATTGCAGGCCCCAAGGCAAACGTTTGTTAGTGCCCTTATTTACTGTGCTGCCCAACTGTGAAGAATGTATATAACAAATGTAACTGTGAGAGGGAAGGTGGGCCCCTCTCAGTTCTGTGCTCCATAGTAGCTGCACTCCCTGCACCTATGGTAGCTACCCCCTTGGGTGGAGTCAATGATGACAGTTTCCCATCCTGCTGCCTTTGTGTCATCATTGACTCCACTCTGTCAATGGTGAGGGAGACTAGATGGGTGTTAGTGACACTGAAGTGGCAAGATTTAAAAGCTTCATCTTGGACAAGTTGTGCATCCTCTGTTCCTCCACCTTAATATAGCTGTCCACTGTCTCTCTGTTTCCCTCTGTTAACATTTTAAAGCATTACTATACAAATACTGAGCACATCATGCTCACAATATAGTTGGTTTAAAATTGGTATTAAATTGTGTAAAATCCTTTAGCATCTCTTGTCTCAGCTTTGCCTCCTTTTAGATAGTAAGTTTCTGTGATCAGGGCCCTCTGTACTTTCACCTTCTTTCCTCTCCTAACTCATCTCACTGTGTAGTCTTCTGTCATGCGCCTCACATGTTCTGCATGACATCTCAGGCACCATCAAACAGTACATTGGGGTGATATTATGTTACTTAACATGCATATTTCAGTCACAGATTCCAGTTAACATTAAAAATATTATGTTCAGCTCTTTATGAATGCTGCATTTACAGTACATAGGTGCAATTGTTCTTAACATAAGTAGATGCTAGACTAGTACTGTAGGCAAGGTAGAGGGGAGCTTGCAGGCCCCATTCCATAGGTTAACATCCCCAAGTTTCAAGGTAGGTAGAATCTATACCAGTGGTTTCCAAACTTTTTTGAATCACGGCGCCCTAGAGTATCAGAATTTTTATCACTGCACCCCCAGGCCAAAAGTTTCTGATTGGGAAATTTATAAAAAATATTAAATTAAGTAAATTATATTTATATGTCATACTTAGGTACAGTTATGTGGTGAGGGACAAGATTTGCTTCTGTTTGTACACATATTTTATGATAGGCAGCCACAGGTACTAGTATTGCCTATTACTTGGGTAATAAATATTTTGAATTGGTCCTGGACCACCAACCCGAGGCACCCCGGCAAGTGTCCCGCGGCACCGCAGGGTGCCACGGCACACAGTTTGGGAACCACTGATCTATACATTAAATTATCTGTTACGTATATATGTGCTAGTGGAAAGCATCAGAAGGATCACTGTAACTGTTATATATATGTATAACACCAGTAAGCAATATGGTTCCTGTAAGCGATGCGGTTTCAGATATTAAAACCTATAATATTTTACATGTTACTGTTTCAATTGCAAACTGTATCACTCTAAAAAAATGTTTACTTGTAGTTTTCTGCAGAACATTATTGTGCATTTAATTAAAAAAGGAAGTGCTCATCCTATAGCATTTTAGATAAGGTAAATGTACTCCGTCTCCTTACAGTGGCTAATCAGATGGCTAATGGTGATTTATGCTGTCTATTAGAGGACATTCTCTCTAAGCTCACATGTAGGCGATATGTGTGTTACGTAGAATTGGAAAGGAACGCTGTATTTGGATGTGCAATTAGCTGTGTGCTGGTGCTTCTCCAGGGAAATAGATCTGGAATGTGCTGTTGCTATGTAGTCAGAGATTTACAGTAGTATTTGATGCTGGTCACTAAGTGACAAAAAGATATGTATTTCCACAGTACCTAAATGACACTGACTAATGGTCTTTAAATATTGAAAAATGCTTTCACCTTCCGGTGCTTAACTGTAGAAAGCAGCAGTGATTGGTGATAATGGGAATGCTTGTCCCCTTTGAGCTATAGCAGTAAAGATCTTCACGCTTGGCAGGATTGAAGTCTGAACAATACATCCCTAGGGTGACTCTGAAATGGAATTTTCTCACAATATGCAAACATTTCAAGTAAAGAGAATAAAGGAGAGAGTGGGAAACACACAACATCATAGCTTTAGCAATATATGGGAGGGGGATGGGAGCCAATGCCTGTAGACACAGGCAGCAGCAGCATCTGTGCAGTCTGTGCCCTCATCAGTGAGCTTTGTATATTTCTCTATGCTGAATGTAGCCAATCGCAGTGCACAGGTGAACAGAGGCTGGGCAAGCTCTGAGCTCACATATCCGATCCTCTCTCAAATGCGAGCAGCCTTGATCAGACGGGATAATACAGCAAACAGCACACAAACCTGTATCTATTCTGCCGATGAAACTTCTCTGCTCTCTGCATACACAGTAACAAGGAATGAAGACAAAAAGGAAAAGTCACAGACCAGGTCTTCATTGCCTACATGCAGACATCAGCTAGGCAATGGTATGAAACAACAGGTAAATAGCATTTAACAGATTTCATTGTATTTTGTTTTCATATTATATTTCCTTGGTTAGGCTTTTAAAATTAATTTCTATATGTTTGATGCGCTATTTCAAGTTTATTTTATTTTTTTGTGTTTTTTGGTGTGTGTATAATTGAAGATGATTGAAATAAAATATGTTATGTGCATTTCATGAAGTTTTAGTGTCTCTATGCGCAGTTGTTTTTGCTGCATACACTAAACTCAGTCTTTTTCATTTCAGTGACACTGTGAATGAATCTGCAAGATAAACATTTGTGGCATAATGTCCCTTTAAGGTACCTTCAAAGCTGAATAGATGATTTGTGGGCGTCAGAAAGTGTTGGCTGAGAAAAAGCTGTAATGTCTTTCCTTGCTTCATCCCTCTCTATGGAACTTGAATACGTCCACAGAAAATGGAAAAGCATTGCCTATGTAATTGTGCTGTTTATCCTAAGCACTGTTGGTGGTGCTCCTGGGGTGTGTCCTCCAGGTTGCATTTGTGCCAGCGACATAGTAAGCTGCACTAACAAGAATTTATCTATTGTGCCCAGGACAATCTTTAAATTTATCAGAAGACTCGATTTAAGCTATAACAAAATAGGCTTCTTGGACCCAGACTGGTTCCCAGTCTTGCTTGATAAATTGCACACCTTAATATTAAATCATAACACTGTCAGCAGCATTTCTACTGGCAGTTTCTCCACCATCCCAAATGTGAGATATCTTGATTTGTCTTCTAATAATCTAAGAACGCTGAGCAACCCAGTCTTTCAAGAACTTAAAATGCTAGAAGTCCTTCTGCTGTACAACAACCAGTTAACACACATTGATTCTGGGGCATTTGGAGGGCTCCACAAATTGCAGAAATTGTATCTGAGTTACAATTCACTGACACATTTCCCATTGGACTTGTATGTGGGCAGAAGCAAACTGACAGAACTTGTGTTGTTGGACGTCTCTCACAATAACTTGCAAACAGTGCCTGTCCAGCAAATCAGCTTAATATCAGCAAGGCAACTCAGTGGGATTTATCTGCACGAGAACCCATTTCTCTGTGACTGTCAGCTGAACACAATGTTAAACTTTTGGTACCACAGACACTTCAGTCCAGTTGTGGATTTTCACAATTACTATGCCTGTACTTTACCAACCGAAGCCAAGCAGCAGCAGCTGATCCAAGAGAGTTTTCTCAACTGTACAGAAAGTGCTGTGAATGGATCATTTCCTGCATTTGGTCTGTTGTATGAGGCTCAGGTTGGAGAACGGTTGGTAGTGAATTGTGACAGCAAGATCATAGACACAGACACACAATTCATGTGGATAATTCCAGAGGACAGAATCCTGGAACCAGAAACAAAGACTGACCATTTCCAGGTGTTTTACAATGGGAGCCTAGAAATTAAAGATGCTCATATATCTGATTCTGGTATTTATTCATGTATTGCAATCAACAAAATTAGACTGGTTAATGAAACCATAGATATTAGAATAACAGTCGGCAATTTTACAAGTCACAAATCTCATGCTCATGAAGCATTCAATACTGCCTTCACTACACTTGCTGCTTGTGTAGTCAGTATAGTCCTGGTCCTCCTTTACCTCTATCTCACTCCCTGCCGATGCTGGTGTAAATCCAGGAAACACAAAAGAAAACAGAACCAAAACAGTGCCCATTCCTCTATCTTAAGTGCCACACCGTCACATGAGCCCCTGGATGACAGAAAGTCCAGCACTGGAAAACGGGTCGTCTTCCTGGAGCCTGTGAAGGATGCAGAGCAAGGCCAAAATGGAAAAGTCAGACTGATTCCCAGTGAGAACCTCACAGCTGAAAGCATCTTAAAGAGCAGCAGATCAAAGTCTGACTCTGATTCTGTCAACTCTGTCTTTTCAGATGTCCCTATCATAGCACCAGTGTAATCATTTGCTTGTGTACCCATTTCACAGTTACAATCTGCACATTTGGCATAGTAAAAGCAACAGTGACTCTCAAGCAAACACACACACACACACACACACACACACACACACATAGTAAAAGCAACAGTGACTCTCAAGCAAACACACACACACACACACACACACACATAGTAAAAGCAACAGTGACTCTCAAGCAAACACACACACACACACACACACACACACACACACACACACACATAGTAAAAGCAACAGTGACTCTCAAGCAAACACACACACACACACACACACACACACTGACATAGTAAAAGCAACAGTGACTCTCAAGCAAACACACACACACACACACACACACACACACACACACACTGACATAGTAAAAGCAACAGTGACTCTCTCAGGCAAACACACACACACACACACACACACACACACACACACACACACTGACATAGTAAAAGCAACAGTGACTCTCTCAAGCAAACACACACACACAAACACACATTTGCAAATGAAATATTTCACACAAGGAAATGAATGTATTAGATTTCACTAGCTACAAACACATACAGATATTGTTTAAATCAGGAATTACTTTTAAAATGATGCTCTATATTCTCTATCTGTCTTTGTTTACTAGAGATTCTTCTGTTTTAAGAAGACTGGTTTGTATTCTTCAGCTCTGGGAAATGTTTTATGTTTACATTTTTGACAATTACAAATCTTCTATGGACACATTACTTGCCCCTGAGATCTTTTGAATACAATCTTAAATTATGTTTCTATAATATTTTACAGCCGCAAAGGTGGGGTCTTAATGTAGCAAAATACATTTATATTTTAGGGACGTATAGTCCCATTGTTCTCTATATGGTGATGGAAAATGTTTATCACGTTTTACCATATCTAAAATAAACATAACTTCATTCATATAGTAATGTAAACTCCGTTAATTGCATTCTTGTATTACGCAAACATAATCACAAAGGAACTGATGTGTTTTTTTTTCAGTTGCTTAGGACTATTTGTTGTTTCATTAGTATTTTCTATTTTGTAGTCTAGATCAGATTTCATAAAGGCCTTTGCTGTGCAAAGTGATTATTCTGAACTACAGTAAATGCTCAGAAATCATCCAAATAGGACTTGTCTATTCATTGATTACTAGTGCAGATGTTCTCTTACAATAGGTTAATATACTAGAGTAATATCTTATCCGTGTTAATCATGTACAGCTGATAAGTAAATAATGATGACTGGAATTTCAGTTAATGTTTATTTTATGTCAGAATGTTTTTTTATTTTACCTAAATGTTCCATATCTATATATTTGTATTACATTACATTTTATTGTGCACAAGTATGTTTGCACTAATGTTACAGGTTAACCAAAATACATGAGCAACAAGTAGATAACTTGTGAATCTTGAAATGACGTGGAGTAAACATAGGACCATATGTTAATCATTTACATAGGGCTCTACGTTTAGTTAGAATTCAATGTCTGGTAGATGATTAGTATCTGCCTTTAATATATTCATATGTATGAATTATTAAATAGCTTTAACCAGTTTCAATGATATACTGTGCTAGCTAGCAGCAATGTAATAGCCATAATGCTTATTTATACCAACGTTAGATTGTCATGTAGCCCTGTTAGAAAGACATACAGTAGATAAAGAAAAGTGTATCCCCAATTACTGTATGTTCTTCTAATAGAATGCTTACTTTGCCTACATATTGCATACATGTATCTTTAATATTTAACTTTGAATGACTGTTGAATATATGTTTCTACTTTTGCTGAATTCATTGGCATTACAAAGTGGTATGGTGGTGTATATGAGTTGAAATGTTATCACAGTGATAAACAGAGCAAGAATCTGTTAACATGGTTATAAGATGCAGGTATGTCATAAGTCTGATCAATATAAAACATGCTAGCAAATAAATGACTGAAATATTCCATCATGTGTTTCTTAATGTTGTTGTAATGTGTAATATTTTGCTCTAGCTAACATCCTGCATTTGCTTAGACTATAGGATGATTCCAATCATAATATATTTTCCCGTCCTTGCTGTCTGTACTATTTGCATTATACTCATGGCTTAAATAAACTGACAGCAAAAAGTTCAGCAAAATTTTATTTTTCTTTGGTGTCAAAAACATATGAATCATTACCTTGAGAATAAACACATTTTATGATAGTTTATGATTTAATGTTGATTTTTACTAACCAAGTGTAAATGTTTCCAATTTTAGTTGTAGTAATTTTTTATAAACGTCAGATAATAAAAACATTAATCGTGATTTGTGGGCAATAGAGCGTATTGATTGCCAAATTTGAAGATAATCTTCCTTTCATATTCTCATTATACTTCCTCATTTCAATATGCCTTTTTTGCTTCTCCACTAATGATATTATATCACTTATTCTACTGAAATATATGTTAGAGACTCAGTATATATCCAATTTCCTCAGTATCTCAAATTATTGTCATGTTCTGCTGTACAGTAGGTATGCTTCTGAAAGAGCTTGAGCAATGGCAACAGGCTGGTAACTGTACATGTTATATGGTCTATACAGCCAGACTGAAAATTGAGCATTACTATCAAACGAATATAAAGAAGAAATAAAAGCTAATTAGAAATAAATTGTATGAATTTATAAGTATTCCTTCCAACAGCAGACCTTTCAATATTAGTTCACATAAAAAGAAGTCATTATACACCGTTAAATGTAAAGATATGCACAGACAGCTATGGTTTGATTTTGGTTATAATTCATCATAATGTTTTAGTTTTGGCAAAAACCACCCTCAAGTATTTTGGTTTGGATTCAGATTTTGGTTCAGTTTAAAATTAATAAAAAAAATTGTTAATCATTGATAAAAATCGATAAAATCAGCTAAAATCCTGTCATTTTTCCAATCCAAAACCCGAAATTCAGATTTAAAATCAGAATTTTGAACCGCAGGTAGATTCTAACCGGGACTCGGTTTGAATTCGATCTCCTAGGGTGATCCAGATTGGGTTTTGGTTTGCTTTGGATCCACAAAATTTTGGTAAATTAGGATTAGGAGTCAAACCACTCTTCCCTAGTTAAATGCCATGAATTGTCCCTATTTAGGTGGAAAAGTCATAATTTGAGAGGTGTGTCCCATGACTCAGAATGTTGGGAGTTATGACTTGGTCATGACTAGAAGTGTGAGAGAGGTGCTGCCTCCCCAGGACACAGGAGCTTGTAGGGCAGCACCATCGCTGCCCAACGGTACCTGCATTTGGCTTGCAGGGTGCCTGGAATCTGCAGCCAGTAGTACTACTGCCAAGCCTTCCAAGAGATGCTGAATGCACTCACCCTTTAGCCTGTTGAGCCTCCCAGAGTGTCCTAAGTTTGGACAGTGGGCTCTTTCTTGGCTGCCTCCTCAGACTGACTTCATGATGTCACATCTTTGAGGGTGGGGTCGGAAAAGGGCAAAAAAAATCACTCTGCTCTGGCGCCAAGTTCATTTCCCCTACTACTGTTCACAGTGTCCATGCTTGGGCATTTATGGAAGGTTTAAGACAGGCATGTCCAAACTGCGGCCCTCCAGCTGTTGAGAAACTACACATCCCAGCATGCCCTGACATAGCTTTAGCATTCTCTGACAGCAAAACTGTGTCAGGGCATGCTGGGATATGTAGTTTCACAACAGCTGGAGGGCCACAGTTTGGACATGCCTGGTTTAAGAGATGTCATAGCATTTCAGTCCCTGGGTATGTGTGACCAAACCTATATTGAGAGACATAGTCATGACCCATTGTGACATGTCCCCACCCCATTTATTTGGGTGCAATGTCCTGATTCTATACAAAGGTTTTACAAAAATTCTACAAGGCAAAGCTATCCTTAATGCAACAGAAACCTTGGAAGGAAATATTTATTTTAATCATACAGGACAAAGGGATAGTGGATTTTATTGCAAAAAAGAGACTGTCCATTTGAAAGACAAATAGAACTGGTTTAGGAACAATACAGATGTAGATTGTTTTGAGAAGTACTCTTGTCAAAGTCAAAAATATTACATAAAAAGAACATACAAACTACACACATTATGAGTCGCTATACTTGCAAATACGCGCAGCGAGCACAGCAATATATGGTAACACACGCATTTATACGGACATGCCACAGAGATGGATTCGACACTTATTTCATGCAGTACATAATTATTATAATATCAAGCGCCAGACATCATGATGATTTAAAATTATATAATGAAGTAATGTCATGTATGTGTATTATTTGAACGGAGCAAGATAGACCTGTCATATTTACTATTAAAGCAACCAGATTAATTTGATACTTGTTATTAAGTTTTAGGACATTGCAACAAGGAATTATGATTGAATGTATAAAAGCTAAAATCACTTTTATTAGAACAATAGATATTCCAAACAGGTAGCGGACAGGAAGCTCAGGCCAGCCCCTTTGGTGTCTGATTTGGCTGAACCTGTTTAGCATATACACAAACCAGTGACTCATCATGAATGAGAAAGTCCCCTCCCCCAAACTAGATAACACATTGCTGATCACACAGGAAGTCAGTTGCTGTTTTGTACCAGAGGATGATGGAGTTGCTTTTAGACCAGATCCTGCATGATTTTACAGAGAGATAAAGATAAGATGCATTAAGGGAATGGTATTGTATGCTGGCGTATAACTGTATGTATTTTGTATTAAGTGATTACTGTGCTATTGTATCCATGTAACTATAGGTATACTGTACATTGTAATATATTTTGAATCCATATCCTTTTACTAACAAATATATATACATCAATGAGCTGTGGAACTCAGATAATGTGTGGGTGTATTGTTTTCTCTTATGGGATGCAGTGTTTTGCTATGTATAGTGCACATTCATGGCACATGGTAATAAGAAGTGCAGGTGTTTACAATATATATTAGAGCGGGCATTTTAAATATTTGTGAGAAAGCAATTTGGCATTTACAGATGAGAGCTCTTACGGGATATCATGGTCTTAATGATGCACTGTACATTACAAACACGGCTGTGATCGACCAGCTCCGATGGACGCATCGCAACGCTGATGAAGAACATCCACGTGTATTGTTGTGATATCAGTAAGTCAATGATATGAAAGTTCAAGGGACAATGCGTTTCTCATAATATTTAAGATGCTAAAATGTATTTTTATTGTTGCAAAACAAAGGTCAAATAAGTCATATTGTGTTTGATTCAGATTGGATTGTTTATCTGTTAAGTAGATTTAAAAGTACATTTAAAAGTTGCTGCATAGCCTTGATATAGTTTTTTTTAAATCAGGCCTAAAATAACTTCTGGTGCTTGTATAATGTGTGATTTCTTTGTGACAAAGGAAGCCGCATGGTCTGTTCTCCATTTTGGACTAACCACATGGCCTGTCCACCATTTTGTGTAAACCTCATGGATGTGGAAGGGGGAGGAGCAGTGGCCATTTTAGGAAGGTCATTTTCTAAATAGCTGATTTTCAGTCTGCTCAGAACAATCAGTTTTCCTTGTCACATCAAGCACCATTTATGAGTTACCAATGCATTTATTTAACCCATGCCATAGTCAATTACAAATAGTTTCAATTGGGCCTATTGAGAGTAAATGGTGAGATAAATGCTTGGCTTGATGTAAGAAATTGCACACAAAAAAAAGAAAAGAAAAAAATACTTTTTTTTCTTTCTTCTTCTTTCCCAGGATTTAGTTAACTCTCTGTTTGCTATAAAATAGGCATTGAAATGCTAATTAACTGGTTCAACCACTTTTACAGGCAGGCAAAGCACATAGCTTTGATATGCAAATAAGAGGTAAGGTGTCTCATAGAAGGCTAGTGAATGATACATATATATAACTAGGTGCTTGATCGCGCCCTACGGGCGCTCTTCACACCGTCGGAAGGGGCTACGCCCCCTTAACCCTTGCATGCCTTTCTGGGGTTCAATATTTGTATTATATGGAGTATTACCTGCATTCCTTTGTTAGTGGTTAAATATTGCACAATGAAAGGGCATGCGATGGTGAAGGAGGCGCAGCCCCTTGCGACGGCATGAACAGCACTTGCAGGGCACGATGTACAGAATGTAGCGGGTGCGGGGGGGACTGCGGATGGTGTCTGTAGATGCTGCGGGTGGAGGGGAGGCGGAAGTGAGGGTTGGGCCCGGATGGGGAAGGGTCGGGAGGTGCTACGGGTGGGGGAGGGGCAGAAGAGTGGGGGATGCAGATGGGGGAGGGGTCCGGAGGCACTGCAGGTGGGGGAGGGGCAGGGGTGCAACGGATGGGAGAGGGGCAGGTGTGGGGATGTTGTGGATGGGTGAAGGGTTCCGGAGGTGCTGTGGGATGGGAAGGGGTGGGAGTGCCGGGGGTGGGGTAGGGGTCCGTAGGCGCCATGGGTAGGGAAGGGGCAGGTACGGGTGGTGCGGCGGATGGGGAAGGAGGTCCGGAGGTGCTGCAGGTGGTGGAGGGGCAGGTGCGGGGGTGCCATTGGTGGGGGAGGGGTGGGTGAGTGGGGGACCGCGGATGGAGGAGGGTGTCTGCAGGTGTGGGGGGGTGGAGGGGGGCAGGTGTGGGGGGAGACATATAAGGGGGGTGGATGGTGGCGGGGACCTGGAGGTGCTGTGGGTGGTGAAGGGGCGGAGGAGTGGGAGCCGCGGGTGGTGTAGGGGGTCTGGAGGCACAGCGTGTGGGGGAGGGGTGGAGTGCCGCATGTGGTGGAGGGGAAGGTGCGGAGGTGTGGTGCATTGGGGAGAGGTCTGGAGGCGCTGCGGGTACTGTGAGGAAGAGAAAAAGTATACAGCGCTAATTGACACAATATATTCCAAAAATATAGATATTTAATAGTTAAAAATAAAAATAATTTTAAAATTATTTAGAAATAAAAGATTTAGACAGTTTTAAACAACTTGCAATCTAAGATAGTATGTCTCAATATTGACTTCAGGTGGACTTGAAAATCTGTTAATACTGACACCAAGTATACTGGGCACCCATCAACATATTAGCAACCAGCACATATACAGTCATGAAAATGGACCAGAAGTGAAATGATTCATCCGATTGGATGTGATTACCATGTCTGTGTTCCGTTTAAAAGAGGCTCCCTTGAAGTGCAAGTCCATGTGGCAACGGCAACAATTGTTGGGGTCCTGGTTCACAGTTCACTCGGAACTCCGTGTTCCATTAGGTGGGTTCTCCTATGAATGTGGTGGGCAATGGCAATGCCTGTAGGAGTCCTGGTTCACGGAGGCAAAAGAAGGCAAGGTCCTGACTGTAGGTGGTGGCGTGATGATGGTGCTGGTCAGCAAGTATCCACACAGGTCTCAACCTAGCTGCGGGTACTGTACCTGCCAAAAAGGCAGTTGGAGGGTATGCAGTAACAGGGCCAGGACAGGCGTGACAGGGTCAGAACAGGGTTGACAGGGCCAGGACAGAAATGACAGGGACAGGATAGGGGTAACAGGGCCAGGGTAGGGATGGCAGGACCAGGACAGGGGTGACAGGGCAAGCACAGGGGTAACAGGGCCAGGATAGGGGTAACAGGGCCAGGATAAGGGTGAAAGGGCCAGGATAAGGGTGAAAGGGCCAGGATAAGGGTGGCAGGGCAAGGCCAGGGGTGACAGGGACATGACAGAACACAGGGCACGGGAGAGATTGGTATTAGGGACAAAACAGTGGTGACAGATGTGTCTTACCGGAGTCACTGCTGCTGGCTGCTGCTGTTCCACTCAAACCTGTTGGGATCTGCTGCTGGTGGAAACTTGGCATGGCTGACTCTCTTAGGCTGGAGTCCTGCTTCCTCTGCCTGTCCGCATCCCTCCCCCCCTCCTCAGTCACACACCGCAGACCTCACGCAGCTGCCGGGCACTGTGGTAAGGGGAGACTGGGAGTGACTGGTTAGCCCCCAGGAGACGCTGCGGCTGGAGGGAGGAGGGGGTCATAGCATGCACGCGGCACGGACCTCGCGGCTGCTGGGCACTGTGGTAAGGGGAGACTGGGAGTGACTGGTTAGCTCCCAGGAGATGCTGCGGCTGGAGGGAGGAGGGGGTCGGAGCCTGCAAGCAGCTCGGACTTCTGCAGTGCTACCCGCCAGCTAAAGTGTGTGAAGGAGCTGGGCGCACCTCACTGCGTGTGGCAGCGCTGCAGCTAGCGGTTGCCGGGGCTGGAGATAACAGAGGCAGTACGGAACCTGCACAGCGGCTGGTGCCCCACAAAACTGCAGCTAAGAAGCGTGGAGTTTGCCAGAAAGTGACGCTCCTCTGCGTCAGAGAGCCCCTGCTGAGTATGCTGATGTGGGGGGTCAAGCACACAGTGAGCCGGTGCCCGTCTGTCTGTACGGCATACCCCCTCACACACCCCCATACCTCCCAAATGTCCCGATTTTCGCGGGACAGTCCCATTTTTTTGGGTCTGTCCCGCTGTCCCACCCATGGATCGCAGTGCCCCGCGGTGGGGGGGGCAGTTGGAAAGCTCCTGTACTCGCTGTTCTGCTTAGCAGAGCAGCGGTGAATAGTGGAGACAGAGAGAGAGGGGGCATCAGGGGGTACGGATTAAGGGGGGTTCCAGCAGCAGAGCCGGATTAAGGGGGGGGGGGGCAGGGGGTACATACCGTTGGCCCCACAGTTTTAGGGGGGCCCCCCCGGCTCGAGTAGCTCTAACCCCAGCTCAGAAGCTCCCCCGTCCTGCCAGCAACAACGGCAGCATTGTGCTACAGTCAGCACACGCTGCTGCGTATTGGCAGGTCTGTGGTGTTGCAGGGAGGCAGCAGTCTCCCTGCTTTCTACTGCCTGTGCGGGTGTGTAGGGGGGAACAACCACCTCCTCTGGATTTAGCCCTAGCTGAGGGGCCAAAATTCCATGAAAAAAAATATATCCGGAATTTGAATAAGGGGGCGTGGCCTCGAGTCCCGCGATTAGGCCACGCCCCCACCCCACACCAGGCACAGCAATGAGATAGGGCTCCCCTGTCTCAAGTGCCCTGGCCCCCCTGACTCATAATCAGCCCCTGGGGGCATGCCAGCAGCTCACAGAGCGCTGGGCAAGCCCCCTCACTGACGAAAACGGGGGCCCTCCCGTGAAGCCACGCCCACTTTTCGCCGAGTGTGTGTCCCTCCTTCTGCCTGAAGAAAGCTCCTGCAGAAAGCTGGGAGGTATGCACCCCTGCCTGTGCCATGCCCATACCATCTGCTTCTGCTCCTAGTCTCCTGTAGATTTGGCCAGATCTGTGACTCATTTGACTAACTCCGCCCAGTGTTGTGACTCCGCCCAGCGTTAGCAAATGAATCACAAAGTCACAGATCTGGGCTATTATATAGGAGATATTATTATAATTATGTGTATATTTATAACACTGTATATTCTGCAAGATAGTTATCCAATCTGAATCATATCATTTAAATTATAGATTATTGCAGTCATTATAGATCTGTGTGAAATAGGATACATTTGTTGCTATATAGGTAAATTTGAAATAACAGTATTTTAAGGAAGTAAGTGTAAAGACACAAACGCAGGTCTGCATAAAAGTTTATACAGAACAAGTTGTGTCTAGTGGGCAATAGTAATTAGTATTGTTCACATTTATAGAGCTGTTTGATTTGTTTTATTGCGGACGCAGGGTTTTGTACACGTGTCTCGGACAAAGTACAGAACTGCGCACGCAGCGTAAGAGACACGCACGGTCGCGTGTTTACGCAAAGTGCGTAAGAGTGCGGGCGCTAAGTACAAATTACACAATAGTGTCATTTAGTTCAAAGGTGGGACAGCAGCCATGCTACAATAGCACAAAACTACTCGGTTTCTAAAGCAGATTAGTATAAAAACTTTTGTTTAAACTGTATTGCCTCTGGGGTAAAGCTGCCTATCTGAATGAATTAAAATTATCTGTACAGAAAAAAACCAAAGTGTATTTGAGTGAGCGAACGTAGGAGTGAGTGGATTTGAACCCCGGAAATGGGGTCCCATGGTACACCAAGTAAGTGGAGGCTTGGTGGCGTGAGGCGGCTGACTCACGTTAATATAGATTGAAATACGCAAATCGTGAGGAGATTTGCAGAGGAGCATAATAGGGAATTGTGCATTGTGTAGTATTGAAGTAAAAAGGTTTTTTGTTACGCTCCGGCTGAAGGGTCACAGTTTGTACATCGACCCGTGGTTGTACGGCAGATAGGTAACAAGTACCTATACGCTGTGCGATTGGACCGCGCGTTTGTGTGTGCGATATATAGCGCAACGTGATACCCTTTTTACGAGCTTTTTGCGTAAAATTGCGGTATCATTAGCGCTGTGTAGAGCATACGCAAGTGTGATTTGTGTATAAGTGTATAGGGAGTTTTCGCTGGTCTCTCTCAGGAAAATCTCCAGCGGTGGATATTTACTGGAAAAGGTAAGTCACTCCTAACACTTCCAGTAAATAGAAACCAATAGGGCCTCACTGGGTACGCGGTGTTCACTATTGGAGTGAGTCGTGGTACTCAGCGGAGAAGGAGCGAGTGAAAGCGCTAGGTGTCTTTCACCATCTATCTGCGGTGTGCATTGGGGATTGCGTTTATTGGCAAAAAGTCCGCAATGGGATCCAATTGCACAAGCAGTGGCCGTTTGGTAGCTAGGGTTCAGTCTGAAGAAGTGGGACCAAAAAGGTCAGAATTGTGACCGAGAGGGTCAGCAAGGTTTATTATGTGTGAAAAATATGGTTCACACACGGAGGCTTTTTGCAATGAATGGCTACGTATGACTGACAAAGATAGGGTACCATTCCCTAAGGTGGGCAGCTTTGAACCAGAGGTATTGCAGAACTTAAGGATAAGGATATGTCTGATAAAATCCAGAAAACAAAGGGTCAGACATACAAAGTGTTTAAACCTGTGGCAGCAAGAGGGGTTGGTGAGTTTGATCCAGTGCCGTAACTAGGCATTTTAGCGCTGTGTGCAAGAAACGACATTGGCACCCCCCCCATGCAAGATAGGGGCAGTGCGCGTCGTAGGCGTGCAAAAAATTAATAGGGGCGTGGCTTCATAGGGAAGGGGCGTGGCCACAAAATAATACCAATACATAATAATACATTATATATTACGGCATAATACATTACGGCAGACCGCATCCCCTTTTTACACAGCGTTCCACTTTTTACACATTACGGCAGACAGCATCCCTCTTTTTACACATTACGGCAAACAGCGTCCCCTTTTTACACATTACGGCAGACAGCGTCCCCTTTTTACACATTACGGCAGCCAGAGTCCCCTTTTTACACATTACGGCAGACAGTGTCCCCCTTTTTACACATTACGGCAGGCAGCGTCCCACGTTTTACACATTACGGCAGACAGCATCCCTTTTTTTACACATTACGGCAGCCAGTCCCCCTTTTTACACATTACAGCAGACAGCGTCCCCCTTTTTACACATTACGGCAGACAGCGTCCCCCTTTTTACACATAACGGCCGACAGCGTCCCCCTTTTTACACACATAGCCTGTCAACACCCCCCCCCACACCCCCCCCACACACACACACAGTTCCCCCTCCTGTCCTTATACACACACAGCCTGCCTCCACTAGCCCATATATAAAAAAAAAATTATTATACAATGCGCTTGTTTGTTCTGAGCAGCTTCTGTAAACCAAATTCTACCAATATTAAAATATAGAAGCGCTTGTAATCTGTAAAAAAAATTTTTTTTGCTCATACCTGAAAAAAAAACTGTTAGTATTATGTTTACAGCTCTTTTTGGATATTGTATGGAAGTATTTTGTTGTGTGTTTCTTTTGCTGAGGGTTCCGTATTTTCGATCCCGGTATTATAGTCCAGTGATTGACTGACCCTGGCTTTCCCTACCTTTTGTGAGTCGCTGATCGCGGCTCACTATTGGCGTTCCGGCTCTGGTTCCCTCCAGCACTGAGTTGCGGTGTCCGTTGGTCTTCAGATCGGCGCTCGAAAATGACGTCAGATCCTGATTCAACTTCCGCTCCTCTCACTTCCGTCTCTCATCAACGCGTTTCGGGTCTTCCACCCTTCGTCATGGATTGAGATTAGAACACGGTGCTTGCTATTTATAGCTAAAAAACTTTATTACTTTACCATTAAAAACAGGAAGTGGTCATACCGGAACTTACTATTCCAGCGGCAACCACATGCACCTTCTTATCCTTATTTAATATTTGGTTATTTTCAATTAAAAAATAATATAGGTATGGCATTTCTTTAAATATTAATCATGATAATAAAATAATTTATAAAAATATATTAGTATTCGATATTTTCTGAAAAAATTTGATATTTTGATATCTGAAAGTTATATTCTTATGTTATATTATAATTATGTCACTAAAAAAGAATTTATATCTATTTCTACATTTAGTCCCTGTGGTTGCATAGTTTGTATTAAAAAAATCCATTTTGTTTCACTCCTTCTCAGATCCAATGTTATATCTCCTCCTCTCCAGTTCCTCCAAATTTTTTGAATGCCTATGAATTTTAACATTGAGGAGTTCTGTTGGTGATGGTCTTTGTAATGTTTCGAGACACTGTGGGTTTCCAAACCTCTTTGTATGTTATATATATGTTCGGAAATTCTGGTTTTCAATTTCCTTTTGGTTTGGCCAATATATTGGTATCCGCAGGGACATTCCAACATATAAATGACTCCTTCAGTATCACATGTAATTTTTTCTTTTATCTTGAATTTTTTGTTTGTTGTATTTGATCTAAATTCAATGATTGGTTTGGTACCTTTGTTTCCCATGTTTTTACAGGCTTTGCAGTTTAAACAATAATATTGTCCCTTATTTTCCATCCTATGAGGGGTTTCATCATGTAAATGGCTTGTGACCAGATGTTGTTTTATGTTTTTTGCTTTCTTGTATATAATTTGAGGTTTTTCTTTGATATGGGGTGCCAATTGTTTATCCAAAAGTAAAACCGGCCAGTGTTTCCGTAAAATATTTTCCAGTTGGTAATGTTGACTATTAAATTGGGTAACGAATGCTGTGTTGTAGTTGTTATCTGTAGGTTTGTGGTTGTACTGTAACATGATTTTTCTGTCCATAGATGTTACTTTTTCTATTTCCCTATTCAATTCTTCTTCATCATATCCCTTTTCCACGAATTTGTCCCTCATGTTGGTACTTTGTTGAAGAAATGTGTCTTTTTGTGTACAGTTTCTTCTGAGGCGTCGAAATTGGCCTCCCGGAATATTTCCAAGCCAGTTTCTGTGGTGATTACTTGTCTTATCCAGCATTGTGTTTCCGCTGACCTCTTTAATGTGGTTTTTTGTGATGATATTCTTTTCGTGGATATGGATTTCTAAATCTAGATATGTTACCATCTGTTTGCTGTATGTAGATGTAAATTCCAAGCCGTATGTGTTGTTATTCATATATACCAAAAATTCTTGAAGTATTTGTTCGGGACCTTTCCAGATAATTATTAAATCATCAATGTATCTTTTCCATGTGATTATGTGTTGTCTATATGGGTTATCATTCCAAATTTTTTCTTCCTCCCACCTAGCCACAAATAAATTAGCGTAGCTAGGTGCGAAGGAGGAACCCATTGCGGTTCCTTTTATTTGATTATAAAATGTACCCTGGTCCCAGAAATAATTATTTTTCAATATATATTCCATGCAGCTAATGAGAAAATTGATTTGGGTATTTGAAAGTTGTGTTCCATATGTTAGAAAAAACCTACTCGTATCGCACCCGATGTCATGGGCTATATATACACACACACACACACACACACAGCCTGTCACATCCCCCCCACCCCCCACAGTCCCTATATACACACATACTGTCTGTCCCCTCCAGTCACCGCACACTTTACCTCCAGGGTGAATGGCAGCAGGAATTGTCAAAAGGTGAGAGGACATCGAGCAGGTAGGGCTGCCTGCACACAATCTGCCCAGGCCCCAGGCCAAGTCGGGGGCGTGGCCTACTCGCGGATCTCCGTGACCACGCCCCCTTTTTTAAATCAATTCCAACCCATAGAGCAGGCACCTCCGGCTGACCTGGCTGCCTGGGAGAGGAGATCCGGTAACGCAGGCAAGCACCTGCAATGCCCAGTACTGCAGCACATAAGTATAGGTCAGGTGCTCCTCTCAAGCTGGGCCGGCGTGGGGGCGTCACCAACAGGTGTTGCTGGGCGGAGTCTCCGCCTTGTTGTCTCAGGGACTTCAGCAGCAGGCAATTGTGAGGGGCGTTGATGGGGCTCCAGAGTTCACTCTCCCCCTCCTCATCCCCTCACTCCGGCGGCAGCAGCCACAGCACACATCAGGGGCGGCTTGTAGTGAGTCAGTCTGACTCATTACAATGCCGCACTCTTGAATGGGGATGCGGGTAGTTGCGCCCTCAGGGCGACTGCGCTGTGTGCCAGGCACACCTGGCACACACGTAGTTACGGCCCTGGTTTGATCCTAAGGTATTGCAGGTGGTATGTCTAACCAAAGTCATATAAGACAAGAATGGAAATATAAGAACTGTTTGAACTTGCAGCAACAATAAACAAGTAGGAAAAAAAGAGAATGCAAGTACACCGCCATATGTAGATGTGGAAGCAGTTACGGCCAGCATACAAACTATAGAAAATAATAAAAATATGAAAAATATGACTGTAACCTATATATGTACTAATGAATGTTGAAGTTTTATTTAGGAGGATAAGGTGACCTGATTGTTTTCAGCCATTTCTCATGCACCCAGAGGAGTATCCAACCGGTAAAAGAAGAGCAGTAGCCTGTGGGGGAAGTGGCTGAGACCAGTGGAACAGGTAAGTATGGCATCATTCATGTACATATATAGTAAAACAAAAAATAAAAAAATTAAAAATTAAAATCAAGAAAGTAACGTCAGAAATGGAGAAAAACCTGTCCGCACATTAGTATTTGCCAGTAGGAAAGCGGACAGAGACAAGGTAACCCCCGGGTATTTCTTTCAGTTACCATATAAGAAGTATTCATTCCTAGTAATGCCCCGAGTCAAGATGAGCTCAGAAATGTTTGTTGGACCATGTACAGACCCTTAATACGGGATGAGAAGGATTGAATGAATACTTTGCATGACCTAGAAGCTTGTTAAACTTTTTTTTTGTTTTTGTCTCTTGCAATAATTGTAAACTCTCCATCTGGATAAGATCACTGTTAAACACTAATTCGGCAAAGGGGAGGTGGCTGTCTCTGTGCAAATGGACGGGCTCAATAAGGCATTGAGTGTCAGGATGCAGACTTCTTTGCAAAATTGGAAAGGGGTCACAGTAGCTAATCTTAGATAAGTGTGCTATTGAACATCACAAGAATAGTGCTAGGCGCAGAGAACAACAGGTGGAGAGGTTGAGGACGGTAAGTATACTGGCACATACAGGAAAGACCCATCAGTCCAAACCCCAGATCCCTAATGGTCAATAATATGTTACACCTGTAGGAAGGAAGGACATTTTGCCAGAGATTGTAGGAGTAGTAGGACACATAGTCAATATAGATCCCCTAGACAGAAAACACAAGCCACATTATTAAACACATAGACGGGACCAAGGGACATATAGTAAGGAATCATAAGTTATATAGAAAACACAGATTCGGCTAATGGGAAGAACAAAATAAATGCAACATTACCCTTTGACAAAACTTGCTGGGGTTAAGATGGGGCCTCTAAACTTTTGCTTCTTTTTCCTAGCAGAAATGGCCCCTGATTAACTTAATTTTGTTAGATATGATATACATATACTGTGCTCCCGCTCAGGAAGTACAAAGTATGTTAGACACCCACCAAGACTAATGTCGCATTCTACTGTTCTAGATGCATGTCCATCACAGGTAGAGGAAATTATCTCACAGATACCAGGTTCCCTATGAACTTAGGATGGACAGGACACTGGATTGATGGCTGGCATAGTCCCAACAGCGATACGACAAACACAGAATTTTTTTTTAAGGGGAGTAGACCAAGTAGAGAATCACTTCCCCATAGTACTCAATCCAGTTGTCAAATTTTTATAAAATCTTCTTCACCTCTACAAATTCATCTGTCACCAACCTCTTTTCTGATTCTCTACAGTTTCCTCTTCATCTTTTGCGTTCACACAGGGTGGTACAATACATGGACCTGAGTACAGTTCAAACTCCACATGCCTAGGTCCTTCAGAGTTCTGCCCAAACCCAGTATATCTCAACAGCACGATAACACCAGTATTACTGCAGTGTGCCTTGTCATGCACAAAGGGTGGAGAATGGGATTACTGGTGAAGGGAAATTTTGTATAGACACTGATATGCCTGTTGGTGAATGGCAAACCTGATATTTTCTTTTTCATTTTCTTCTTCTTTCTCTCCTCTAGAGATTTTTTTTTTTTGAGTTATGCTCATGGTACTCTACATTGCAAACACACGATAGTAAATTAAAATGAAAAATTTGTGTTCCCTACAGGAAAAGGCAGTCTGGAGGATAAAGGGGTATGGCCAGGAGTCCTCAGGACTGTGGACAGGTGGACACAGTAAGCCAGTAGTCTCCAGAGCATACCTTCCAAGTCTAGCTGAGATGGCACACGGTCTGACTCATCTAGGCAAAGAGGGTATGTGCAGGCTGATGACAGCCTACTGGTGTGCGCCAGGATTCTATTCTCATGCAGGTAAGAGAGCAATGACCTGTCTTGCTTGCTTGAGGAAGAATATTGGTAAAGCAATACCAACAGAGCCGTCCCATATCCCTTCTGCAGACGGAACTTTTCAGGAAATACAAATCGACTTCATACAGTTAACACCCTTTAGGAATTATTGTTATGTATTGGTGTGCACTGATGTTTTCTCAAACTGGGTAGAGGCATTTCCTGCTGCCACGGATGCTGCTGTGTTTTTAACGCAAAGAAATATTGCGCAGGAAATTTGTGTGTAGATAATGGTACCCCTAGAAGTAGGAGCAAAGCTTGAAATTGTACCATTGTGATCATAGATACTGCCACTAGTATTATGTAGCATCGGAACCACTCCCAGATCTTCACTCAACGAATCACCCTCTTCGAAATTTGTTTTTGTTTTGGTATTTGTGGTTTTTTTTGGGTTGTTTTTGGAAGACAACCTCATGTCATGATTGATCCGCACAATGATCAGAGATGCACCAATAAGGTGACAGTACAGTACTTTATTGAGATGAGCCAGCATTTGAGAACTTGACAAAAGAACTTGAAACTGTTGATTGCTGGAATGCCAAATACTAACTGTCTTGATTGTGAACCAAGAGACTGTGTGATTGTTCTTACGCTCAGGTTGCCTAATAGACAGGTGGGAAGGACCATACCAAGTTTTGTTGACAGCACTATCCCAGTGAAAGTAGCCGAGAGAGAGACTTGGGTCCACGATTCCCATTGCAGGAAAGTCGGTAGTCCGGAAGGAACTTGTAAATGGAGTTAGATCGCACAAGTATCACCAGTGACTCTGTTCCGTGAAGACTGAGAGGCAGCGCTGTTGAACACTACCTGAGCGTACTAAAGGATTGCAGAAAGACCAGTCATTGTAATTGATTTGTTATGAACAAGAGTTGTTTTGTTCTATTTCTCTTTTCTCTCTTTCCCGCTGACAAACATTTTTTTTTTCAGGATATTCTATTTTTGTGAGGGTTTTTTTATGAGGAGTCGAGTGTGGGACTGGAACTGGTTCTGGAGGAAGGAGTGATTTCCTTATAGGATCCCAGGATTAGCCGATCAGTTTGTTAAAGTCAGAGAAAAATCAAAGGTCTAGTAGTTATGGAGTTCGGAGGTAATCAGGAACAATCAGACAATGGCTATTCACACATTGCAGATAAAGAGCTCATTAATATATGTGGAAGAAAGGTTTATGAGTGGCTCTCCCCGAACTCCAAAGGTTTATGTTATTTAGGAAGGACACTACTTATAACCCTTGTTCAATTATTAAACAGACCTAGCATACGTTCCAGAAATGAAAACAATGTTCAGAAAATGATAGGAATATGTAGATCATGAAAATTTTATATGTCACTTTCACGATTTGTTTGTGTCTTCATCTACCCAGCAGAATCTCAATCGAATCCAAACATCAATGTACAAAGACGTAGGTACATGTATGTGTGAAATGTACGTGCAAATCAGACAAGATAGGCCAAAGCACTGTCCCAGCATACTCTATAGGTTGAATGTTGTCCCACACCCAACCAGTGGTCACGTGACCATCAAGTGCATATAGAGGATGTCTCGTCCTCCTCCCTGTCTTTCCCAAATATAGTCAAGTGTCTGATTTGCGAAATGAATACATACTTGTGTCTAGGTCACCGATTATTGTCTGAAATATTTTTCTTATGTTAATAATTGATGGCAGTTATTGTTTACTGCCAAAGGGTGGACTGTAAAAGTCAAAAATATTACATAAAAAGAACATACAAACTACACACATTATGAGTCGCTATAGTTGCAAATACACGCAGCGAGCACAGCAATATATGGTAACACACGCATTTACACAGACATGCCACAGAGATGGATTCAATACTTATTTCATGCAGTACATAATTATAATAATATCAAGCGCCAGACATCATGATGATTTAAAATTATATAATGAAGTAATGTCATGTATGTGTATTATTTGAACGAAGCAAGATAGACCTGTCATATTTACTATTAACATATATATTGGTAGATGCTCAATTAGCTTAGTGATATCATTCAGGTGCTCGAAAGGGAGGGGTATTTCTAAGCAAGAAAAAAAGGCATTTGTTTCCCCCCTGCACCCTGAATGATAACCGTAACCAGATATAAATTCCACATAATAATTGAATTCAGATATCTTCGTTACACATATTTGCGCAAATGTGTGAATAAGCCCCAAAGCCGCATCAAGGCGTCTCTGTATATTTGGGGTCCCTAGCGCTATATCTAGGTGCAGGGTGTGGCACCCCAAAACACCAGCATAAGCCAGAAAGCCCAGCGTAGCATACCAGTGAAAAAACGATAGTGTTAATAAATTAGTATTTAGGAAGCCGAAGCTATAGAGAAAGTGATGCAAAAATGAAATGCAATTAAAATAGAGAAATAGTGTTAAAAAATTTATAAGTGAAAAGTGTTAGTAGAATGTAAAGGTATGCCACACTAAGGCCATCCAGCTCAGCCAGTCCAGAGGCACCACATCTCACACCTCCATTACCCCAATCTGGGTCTAAGATTAACCAGCAAGGAGCCACATGATAATGGCTCCTTACTACAAAAAAACTACTACTACTATTAAAGCAACCAGATTAATGTGTAGATTCATTTGATACTTGTTATTAAGTTGTAGGACATTGCAACAAGGAATTATGATTGAATGTATAAAAGCTAAAATCACTTTTATTAGAACAATAGATATTCCAAACAGGTAGTGGACAGGAAGCTCAGGCCAGCCCCTTTTGATGTCTGATTTGGCTGAACCTGTTTAGCATATACACAAACCAGTGACTCATCATGAATGAGAAAGTCCCCTCCCCCAAACTAGATAACACATTGCTGATCACACAGGAAGTCAGTTGCTGTTTTGTACCAGAGGATGATGGAGTTGATTTTAGACCAGATCCTGCATTATTTTAAAGAGAGAGAGAGAGAGAGAGAGAGAGATAAGATGCATTGAGGGAATTTTATTGTATGCTGGCCTGTAACTGTAACTGTATGTCTTTTGTATTAACTGATTACTGTGCTATTGTATCCATGTAACTATAGGTATACTGTACATTGTAATATATTTTGAATCCATATCCTTTTAATAACAAATATATATACATCAATGAGCTTTGGAACTCAGATAATGTGTGGGTGTATTGTTTTCTCTTATGGGATGCAGTGTTTTGCTATGTATAGTGCACATTCATGGCACATGGTAATAAGAGGTGCAGGCGTTTACAATATATATTAGAGCGGGCATTTTAAATATTTTTGAGAAAGCAATTTGGCATTTACACTCTTATAGTACTTTTTTTTTAAATGGCATTATTATTTCATAATTATTAATCTGTCTGTCTTTAAATGAAACTGTAATGCTTATGTACTGTTTTCATAATACATTGATAGCATGGATAAGGTTTCAAGCGAGAGCTAGTTTAGCTCACTTAAAAGATGATCATGTTGAACAAGCAATAATTCATATTTTTGTTTCGAAATTGAACTCTTATTCTGAAAACAGTTAATGTTTAAAGAGTTTGTAGTTAGACCTCTCGCACAGTGGTTCTAAAACTGTGGGTCGTGACCCTAAAGTGGATTGTGACCATCTCAGCATGGGGTCATGACTTCACGTTGCTGATTGTCATGCTGATGACTCCTGATCTCTTAGTCAGTGATCCGTGAAGTCTAAAAAAATCAGTTGAATTGTATGTTACTTTAGAATCCTCAGATCACTGTCTTAGAGATCCGAGGAGTCATCAGGCAGCTCCGGCCACACCCTTCTGCTCTGCCTTTCCTGTCCCACCCAGCAGCTGGTGCCACAAGCAGACTGCACTCCTGGCTCCCTCATCTACATGCTGATATCCATGGGGGGCACATGGATGACTTGCAGGAAACTCACAGATGAAACATGCAGCCAGCAGCTTACCGCAGTCAGACTCAGAGAGCCAGCTCTCAGTGAGAGTGAGCAGGACCCTGAATCTGTGAAGACATTTTTTATAGTGAAGCATGGGGGGGGGGGGGGGGAATCATCCACAGGTGCTAGCATGGGGATTCCAGGTAGCAGCAGAGGAGCATGAGGGGGATGGAGGGGAGCCTTGAGCACAGTCTTTATGGGATGTGTCTGTAGAAAGGGGGAACATGGAAACACACAGTGTAGGATGTGGAGAGTGAACAGAGGAAAACTCATTAAACACCCACTGCCTCTCCCTAGTCACTCTCTGCTACCCACTGCCTCCCTCTTCCATATCACGGTCACCCTCTGCCATTGCCTATTACCCACTGCCTCACCTTCACATTAGCGGGAACATCACTTGTTTTGTGCCTCCGCAATGCTACTGTGCATGTGCAGTCTACTGACCATACACATGGTGGTCATTCTGCGGTAACTTGCTGGGATCCAGTAATCATTTTTATTGTTTGTCAGGGTCCCAGAGCAAAATAGTTTTAGAAACGCTGCTCTAGCACATACCATATGTAAAAATCATGTGATATGATAAAAATCATAAACAGTGTAAATTCCTATAAGGGAATATTTGTTACTAGCTGACCAGCTTACATTAAATTAAAGGCAATCAATATATCCAGGAGGCAATAGTATACGTTTTAGGATCTGCACTCACCAACTACTTGTATTATTCTGAAGCTCTTATCCATCTTGAACAGGTTAGTATTCTGTTTTGCTTTCTTGTACTGTACTCATATGATACATGTATGTGCAGCAATAATCCATTCCTGGTACATGTGCTTGAAACTCTGCCATGGGACAAGTATCGTAACAACAGAGCTGTGTTGCGTCCATGATGCAGAAAAGTCTGGCTCCTATCAGTATCAATATCTTTACAATGAAAATATAATACACATTTACTATATGGCCACGTTGTAGCTACCACTAGAAATATGGGAAGGATGATATTGAAGGGATACTTTAATATTCATGACTCAATGATAATACTGAAAGTTACTTCAAGCTTTTATGCTAATATGTCAGTTGTCAACAGAGGTTATTCAGACAACACAGTACACCTGTTATACACAAGCCTTTATGACATTACTATATAAAAGGAGCTTTTGTAAAGCTTGTATTTGCTTTTATACAAAAATTCACATATTTGTTTACTAAGTTGTGTGTTGAATAAAAGTTTATTTTCCTTAGGTTTAAAACTTATTTGTTCATTTAAGACCAAAATCTGTAAAACAAGATTTGTGTATAAAATATTATAGTCACAAACAAGTACAATGTTAGTTGCTTTCATTAACTGTTGTTTTCGTTTTTTGTTTAATGCAATGCATTTCGAAGGCTTCCTCAATTAAAAAAAGAAATTACAATTCATAAAATAAGAATTTTAAAATATCTTTAAAAAAAAAGTGAAAAAACAAACAAACAGTAATAATAATTTATCACCTATTTTTTGTTAACACCTTAATGAGGTAAATTTTTATGTGAGTGCACCTGTTTTAATAGTTGCAACATCTGTAAGAGATAAAAATTGGAACAAATACAAATTGTTTGGGGAGAAACCTAAAATAATGAAGAAGTAGTCCTGACGTGGTAGCAGGCTGAACTAGGAAGTGGCACAGTTGAATTACAAGATCCAGAAACGATGAGGGCAATTAGGTACATTTGAATGGGAATGGGACAAATATATTCTGTAATTAATAAATGACGTTTAATATGGATTCAGTATATATTTTTATCTGTCATAATGTTGACAATCATGTTGACATGAGAACGCTGACATGGTTCTAATGTCGGCATTAAACATGTCATCATGTTCCAATTGCTGACATTGACCATTTTGACATTTAGTATGCTGACACAGCTATTATTTCAACATTGTTATCATGTCAACATCATACTTTTCTTCTGAAACTGTCCCTAGGCATAATGGTAACTTTAATGCAACCCTAGTGGTAACCCTAACTCTAGTGCTATCCTTAAGTCTCCTGGAAATGTCAACATTATGACAATGTTGACATTGTGTCTATGTTGACATGTTGCAGGTGCCCACATTAATGATGTTGACATTTTAAACATTTCAACGTCATCAATGTCAACGTTCATTCTGAATAATAATAATAATAATTTTATTTATATAGCGCTCTTTTTCCAACAGGACTCAACATTGCACAAAAAATTGGATATATACCCTGCAATTTTAAAATCCAGCAACAAAGATCATCCCCAGGATTACCAATCGTCATCAAATGCCATAAAATACTCTATATGGGGGAGACCCAGGCATTGGACTTTTCTTTGTCTCCAAAAGATAATGTGGAAGTTGGTAACCACAATCAGACACACCTTAGGCATGAGGGTTATAGATGGAAGACCCCGGGTAAGTCACCTCTGCTTCTGGTGTGTGATTTCTTACGGTCTCCAGTGGTAGCAGCAGGCTGTCTCCTCTACCTTGGTAGCCTGCTGCTACTCCTGGGGACCTTTGGAAATCACACACCAGAAGGAGAGGTGACTTACCCGGGTTTTTCCATCTAAAATCCTCATGCCTAACGTGTGCCTTTCTCAAAAGGTATAGTGCGGTATGCAGTAATCTATACCTTTCTGTACTGTATTATTATTGTTATTTTTCACCAATTGTATATATATATATACTGTGCATAAACCCTTTTTAAACTTTTAAACACTATGAGGAGCAATTTTGTTTTACCTGTCTTTGAGGAAATTTCTACTGAGTGTTCTGGATGATGTAAATGACCACAAACGATCCATTGAATGAATAAAGATACCTTTCAAGGCTTTATTCCACCTGGTTAAGGTGAGCTGAGGTATAGATAATTCCTCCTTATCATTTGAAATATTAATATCTGATTGTAGTTACCAACCTCCACATTATCTTATGGAGACAAAAAAAGGTCTAACGCCTGGGTCTCCCCTATATAGAGTATTTTATGACTGAATGTCAACATGCTGAATGCTATCACGGTGACTGCATACCTTTAATAGCTATTACACCAGCATTTTCTACTTATAAAAAGATGCCAATTATTTACAATCCCTCCATTTCTTCTTTATTAATTTATGAGAGTAATAACGTGTTAATTGAAAAGGATCCCTCATTCTGCTTAGATGTTGCTATTTAAAAATGAACTGTAAATACATTTTAAAACATTTACGGTTCATTGTTAATTAGCATAGAATGTTAATATCAAATAATTATCATGTGGCTCACTTAGTATGCTTAGTTACTTATTAATGGAGATTTCAAAAGGAAATGCTCTCCCACCCCAACAGAACGTTATGTGCTCCTCCCCTGGATTGCCTATGTTATCTCAATATTGATGCTCAAACACCTGGTACTGTACATCGGAGTTAATCAGCCATATTAACCTCCAGGGTAATAACCAGCACCTTTCTGCAGGTGTACAGGACTGATGTCATAAAATACCATATAAAGCTATGCATTTCACGGAACATCCATCCGTTTCCTCAGCCTGAGGTAGCAGATGGATGTTCCATGAAACGTGTAGCTTTAAAATGTATTTAATAGTTACTCTCATTACTCTACTTTTTCTTAAGTAATAATTCTCTTTGTATTCCCTCCAAAAAAATGTCAATAAACCTTTTTAATCTTTTTATGCAGTAGTAATACATCCTTTTCCAATATTACCTTCTTGGATCTATTTTTGGAATTAATGACCAACAGACATCGGGAATTTTACATAAAGGTCCAAAGTGCATCATTAATACAATAAATATGAGTGTAGCAATTCACCTGTATTTTTCAATGCCATCTTTACCATTGACATGTACCATGTCTGGCAATCTATGTCATCCCAACTAATTATATGATATTGAAAGAGGATCACTGAAGGAAGTTCCCAAAAATCCATATTTGAACAGATGAGACGCATCAGAGATATGTACCTACAGATTGGATAATCACCATCTGTCGCACCATCTGTCGCACTGTCTAACACTTGTATATAATGCTAAAAGGGTGAGTGTTCATTTTCATTTAATAGTGTCATATTATACTACAGTGTGCACTATATATTTTGCTATCTTTATCTATTCTATATTTACGTGAAGTGATGCCACAACGAATACACAAGGACGCTCAATAAGTGCTAGAACCACTTATTTCCATGCTGTTCCTGATGTTCTTGGCTTCATACTTAGATTGTCATCCTGGAGATATCTATTCAATACCCTAATTGAAATACAGGTCCTAGCAAGCCATGCCATGCCTGATTTTAGTGGCTGCTGGTATGTAGAGAGCCACAAGGTATACAGTGTACCTGTAAAAAAAAAAATCACAAACACACAGCCCTCTTTTACACATTTATTACTTAAACCTATCCAATGGAAAGTACTCTATGGACCATGCAGCAACCATGTCATGGTTAGCTAAATTAAGACTTAAATATAATCCCTTACAGTTTGTCACTTAGTGACCCAATTGCAGAAAAACACAAGCTTAGAGCTTATTTTTTCCCCTTGAGATGAATGTACATGCTTAATTTGCTCTGAGCATAAGAACTTACACTGGATCAGTGGTACTTTTCAATGGGTAAGAATGTTTGTGTGTTAAGACTGGCTAAGAGGCTGGCTAAGAGGTGAGAATTGTATCCTCGGGCTATGTGGACTTGCTGTTTCCATATTCATAAGTCCGGCTGGTGGATGTGATTTGTGAGGGGGACTGGTTACCGTTAACCACAGAAAACTCTGCTTTGGGAACTTGTGCAAATCAGAAACATTACAGAAGTGTGCATTGAGAGAAGTATAATGATGTTTTTGGTGTTTAAATGTATCTAGCTTTAGGCTTGATCTTTTGAAAGGAAAATCATCACCATTTCTAAGACAGGTCTAATGATAGTTGTGGCTTACAGTATCATTTTAAAACACTCTATGGGGGGAATTCAAATGTTTGAAAAGTCAGTTGGTTGTCTGTTTTTTTCCTGTCTAATAGACAGGGAAAAACAGACACCCAACCAACTTTTCAAACATTTGAATTTCCTCCTATGGGGTAAATTTACTAAGAAGGGAGTTCTATAGTAGAATCTGATGGGTTGCTATAGGCAACATCCCATCTTAAATAGAACTGCCATCTTAGTAAATTTACCCCTATGTATCCTAATTCCCTTTATCTGCACTACAGTGCAATTTTGTGTTCACCTATAAAAAGATGGCTGTCCCATCTTCACCTTCTCCCCATGTAATCAGTGCCCAGTAGCTCCCTTTATGGAGGTGTATGGCAGTTGGTAAATGTTGTTTGTATTTGTTCCAATATTACATTACACATTCTGTCAAAGATCTGTAACCAAATCAGATTATTTACATTATTTATGTTAAGGGACAGCAGTGTTGGAAATCCCCCCTTGGTTCCTACAATAAATATTATTATAATTTAATTTATAGGTATTGTAAACACTAAATATTTTCTGTGTGGCCCTCAACATTTTGCTAAAATTTAAGTGCCCCCCAGCTGAAATAATTCCCCACACAGGTGGGTTAAGTTCCAGGAGATCCAGATGGGTGGATTCCCAGAAAAGTACTTCAACAAATAACATGAAAATATAAATATGAATATATTTTATACTTAGCTAAGGTCATTGTTCAATTCAGCAGATGTTCAATACAGCAATCACATCAGAAAACTCTGGAGTCCCACCCTATACGTCTAGAGGCTGAGTTTTATTCAGATCATCTTGGCACTTCTACAGTCAGTGTTTTCATCCAGGCATAATGCTGCTTTAACACTGACAGATTCCATTTTATATAGGCTGGAAAACTCTTGAATAAGCAATTTCATAGGTATAAAGGTCAAATTAGGAAACAGTAGGTTGCACTGTTGGCTCAATTTTGAGTGTTAGAAATATAATCTAAATACAAAGTATAACATGGATCATATAGATTTAATACACAAGGTGAACAATATTGTCCCAGGATTAAGAAGCAAGGATTCTAATGTTGACAAATGTCCAACTCAAAACATTTGTCTTGTTTGGTCTCATATAATCAGACCACGGCCTTTCTCCTTTGAGAAATACTTCTCTGTCAGAAACACTTTAAAACTTTTATATATATATATATATATATATATATGTAATTTTTATATATATATATATATATATAATTTATATATATATATATATATATATATATATAATAAATATGTTTCCCCCTTCTTTTCCTATTGAAACATCTTATTATATTCATATGACAAACACCAACCACGCTTCTAAAGATTCAATTTTATACAAAATAAAGTGCTAATATAATTACCAAATTAGGCTAAAAACTCGATGTTCGAATTTCTTTGACGGGAACCCCTAAAAACTTTCCAATTGGTATAAAAATGAGATTGTCAAAGTTTCAGCTCAATCGGATAATGTTAAGACCTACCTCATCAGCTCTAAAATATTAAAAAACAGCTATTTTTCTCAAAAAATCGGGGGTTTTACACTATAAAATTAGAACGGTTTATCCTAGGAATGTTTTTTTTTTAAAGTTTTGTAGAGAATGTTCCTGGCTTAAATTTTCACTCCCACAACTTGTTTGATAAACGTATATATCAGACTATATATGTTTTTTTTGTGAACCGGACCTGGAAATTCGACTTTTCAAGAAAATGTGAAAATTCGCGTAAGTTGATAATTTTCTCTAAAAAAAAATTTCTATTACTTTTGAGTTATTTAGCTTCAAATAGTTCAAGTAAGATGCTTTATAATAAATAGATTTTCAACCAGGTAGGTGAAAAGAAGAAGTGGGACAGATGGGTGGGGGGGGGGGGGGGGGGATATTGACATACTAATCAATTCTTTATTATAATCAAACCATAATAAATTTAAAACATTTAACTTATTTATTACAAAAACAATCTTCAGAAATAGTAAGTAGTAACATCAGAACAGGTTTTATGTCTAAATTTTCACACCAGTGAAATAGGTTGGTAGGTAGGTCGAATTGGTAGGTAGATTTTTCAGATTAAGCAACCATAATCAAGTAGGTGGTAATGGTTTTGAGAGGGTAGATTTCATTGTGTCCAGGAATAATTTTCGACATTCAGGAACTACTTGAAAAACATACTGCTTCTACTCTTCATCTTTTGTTATGCTCGTATTGTAGTCTTGAATTAATTTGACACCCCTTTTGGCTGTGTCGTTTACAACCCTGAAACGTTTGACAATTCCCTGTCCCTTTAAAAAATCCAGGTCTTCATTCCAAACATCCTGATCGGAAAGTAAAAAATTAGTTGAAATGTTGAACCTTTTGAAGAAGTTGAATGTTAGTGGTGTGTAATAAAGTAATCGACTTCTTTGTCCGAAAAAGAATGAGCTTCTTTCAAAGCAATTTTGGCTTTTACTATCCTATCGTCTTGTATGTTTTCTTCCTCAAGCTCAATGAGCCTGCTTAGCTCATTATCATCATCATCATCATCATTGTTTTGCTGAAAAGACAATAGTTTTGCAGCCATGTTTATTTTGATTTGTTTGTCTAAAGTTTTATCAAAAAAAGCGAAAGAAACTTGCTCTGGGTTCAAATACCACAAATGATTTATAAGTTGAAATGTCCCCATCAATTTTTTTGCAATTAATTACGGTTTTATACAACTGTAAACAAGAAATATAATAATTAAAATATATATATACACATTTAAAAAAACTTATATTGAAATATTACTTTGATTGGTTTGAATGCAAAGAATTCAAAAAACAACAAAAACATCGTTAAAAAGTCATTTTATCAAGTTTATAGCTAATTTTTATTTTAAAGTCGATTTTCCGGGTCCGGATCACGAAAAGCACATATATCTTCCAGTCTGTACGTTTGTCAAACAAGTTGTAGGAGTGAAAATTGAAGCCAGGAACATTCTCTTCAAAACTAAAAAAAAGAACACGTTTCTAGTTTAAACCGTTCTAATTTTATAGCAGAAAACTCCTGATTTTTTGAGAAAAATAGCTGTTTTTTTAATACTTTAGGGCTGATGAGGCAGGTATTAACGTAATCCGATCGAGCTGAAACTTTGGCAATCTAATTTTTACACTAATTGGCAACTTTTTAGGGGTTCCTGTCAAAGATACAACAAAAATAATATTTCCCCGTATGTCTTGCAACCACCCTAATAGTCAGCATACAACCTGGCGTATGTAATGGTTAACTAGTATATTAGTCTTAGCATGTTTATGTAAGCTGTACTTTGTAACAAACTGTATTTGGTGCTGAACTGCCTAAGAGCAGAGTAAAATGAGGTTGAAAACAGTCATTTTCATCACTCCTGATACACATACCTAAAAAAAATGGCAGTGGTTTGTGATAATCAGCAGCTTAAGATAGCCTTGTGATGCTGATGGGATAAATCAAAAGCCTGCAAACTTGCAGTTCTCAATGACATCAGGTATTTATTATTAATATTATTATTATTATTATTCTTTAATTATATGATGCCACAATGGTTTCGAAGTACATAGACAAATGAACGAAACAATAAAAACAGTGACTTTCAGTACAGGACAATATAGGACAAGTACATGGTGCATCAACAGACATGACCGTGAAATAAGCATCAGGCTGGCTGAAACTGAGAGCTACTGTAGGTGCCATTGTAAGGAGTATGGTGTAGAACACAGGTTCTCAAACTCGGTCCTCAGGACCCCACAGAGTGCATGTTTTGCAGGTCTCCTCACAGAATGGCAAGTGAGTAATTAATTCACCTGTGCACCTGCTGGGTTACCTGCAAAACATGCACTGTGTGGGGTCCTGAGGACCGAGTTTGAGAACCTATGGTGTAGAAGATAGTCTAAGTAAGAGAAGAAAATGCACATGATGGAAGAGGGCCCTGCTCATGAGAGGTTACATTCTAAAGGGGAGGGGCAGATAGACAAAGGTTACACAGATGAGGTTGATAGTGAACATGGAACAGAGGCTTAGGATGACAGACAGCTGGGTTTGATGAATAAGTGGATCTTGAAAGCCTGTTTGAAGTTTTGTAGAGAGGTGGGAAGTCTAAAGGGGAGAAGTAGAGAATTCCAGTGTTAGGCAGCAGCACGTACAAAATCTTGGAGGCGGGTATGGGCACAAGAATAGAGTTGGGAGGTGAGGCAGCATGCATTTGTAAAGTGAAGAGGACGGGCAGGGATATAAAGTGAGATAAAATCAAAGATTAAATGGGATAGGAATAGGTGTGGGCTTTATAAGTGAGTGTGGGAATCTTGAATTAGATTCTAAAGGGGAAGGAAGCCATTGTAGGGCTTGTAAGAGTAGGCAGGAGAAAGTAGTCCATTTGGGATGGAAGATAGGAGGAGATTGCAGTAGTCCAATATCAAGATGTCCAGTGAGTGTATGAAGGTCTTTGTAGCATACATGGTGAGAAAGGGTCTGATCCTGGAAATATTTTTGAGATTAAACTGGCAGGACTGTGAGAGGTACTGAATGTGTGGTTTAAAGGAGAGCAAGGAGTCAGGGATAACTCCAAGACAGAGTACTTAGGTGCTAGAGGAGATAGTTGTGCCATCAACAGATAATAACTTTGTGGGAAGTGAGGTTATGTGGCAGGGGTGGAAGATAATCAGCTCAACATGTTAAGTTTAAGAAAGCATTGGGACATCTAAGAAGAGTTAGCAGAGAGACAATTGGATATAAGAGTGAGGAGAGAGGCAGAGGTCATAAGAGCAAAGGTAGATTTATGTATCATCAGCATGGAGATGGTAATCGAAGTCAGAATAGCTAATGAGCTTACCTAAAGAGGATGTATGGAGAGAACAAGAGAGGTCCAAGAGCAGGACTTTGGGGGACACCTACTGTTAGTGGAAGTGGGGGGAGGTGAGTCTTTGGAGTAGACAGAGAAGGAATGAACAGAGAGGTAGGAGGACAGCCGTGAGAGGGCAGTATCACAAAAACAGAGGGAGTGAAGGATTTGTAGGAGGAGAGGGAGGTCCACAGTGTCAAAAGCAGCTGAGTGGTCAAGGAAAATAAGAAGAGAGTAGTGGACCTTGGATGTGGCAGCAAGCAGGTCATTGCAGACTATTGTGAAGGCAGTTTCAGTGAAGTGGAGAGGACGGAATCCAGATAGAAGTGAGTTAAGGAGAGAGTGTGAGGAAAGAAAAGCAGTAAGGTAGTTGTAGACAACATGTTAGAGGAGTTTGTAGGCAAAAGGAAGGAGAGGGATGCGTTGGTAGTTGCAGAGAGTGTTAGGATCGAGGATGGGCTTTTTTTAAGAATAGGAGAGACAAAGGCATGCCTGAATGCAGAGAGGACAGTGCCTGATGAGAGGGATAGATTGAGGAGGTGGGCAAGATGGGAACATGCAGAAGGAGAGCGGTAGCAAGAGAGGCAGGAGGGGATAGGGTCAAGTGGGGGGACCGGTTGAGGGCCATGAGTTCCTCTCCAGATAAAGCACAAGAGGAAGTCAGGGTTGGTAGGAAGGATAGGGAGGAGTGGTCAGGGAAAGTAGGGAGTGGGTTGTTGAGGGTCTGGTGGGATGTGATGCCCTGAGGTATGGTGCCAATCTTGGATGTGAGATGAGTGGCAAAGTGAAGGGCAGAGAGTGAAGAGGGTAGTTGAGGTGGGGATGGGCAGAGGAGGGAGTTGGTAGTGGTGAAGAGAAACCAGGGGATGAGGTTCTTGAAATAGGATTGTTTAGAGAAGGAAAATGCAGCACTGTGGGATGAGAGTATAAAATAGCATTGAAGTATCACTTTCTCGACTGTCGCTCAGCAGTACATGAATATTTTTGCAGAAATCTGGTGAGTTTGCAATGCCAGGGTTGAGGTGTTGATCAGCGAGCAATGTGGGAAATGTAAGAGACGGATCTAGGTGTATGAGTTGGTCAAAGTAGCGGGAGGACAGAAGGACCCCAAAACCATCACCAGGATTACCCCCATGCTCGGGTGTGTGTGTGAATGTGATGCCCCCAGTGAAGAGAACAGCAGGAGAAGTGGTGGCAGGGGGGAAATCCATGTTTCTGTAATGGCTGGGAGGTTCAGGGAGTTGGAGAGGAAAAGGTTATAGGTGGGTACTAGTTTGTTACACACATATCTGGCATTCCAGAGGGCATAGGAGAGGGATAGAATGTGTAGGGGATAGGTGAATGAGATTATCAAGTTTGCTCTATTGTTGAGGTGAGATTGATTTGCATAGCAGAGATAAAGCAGGTGTAGTGTTGGTGCTGGCTCCTAAATTAGGAAGGGGAACTGCAGGAGGAGGGAAGGGAGGGAGTACAGTGTGATGCAGATGGGGGAGAGGTGAGGTTCTAGGGACAGAGTAAAGAGAGCAGGAACGAGTGGTGGGGTAGGATACCCATTGTATGGCAGAGGTGACTGAAAGTGGGGTAACATCAGAAGAGGGGAAAGGAAGCAGAGAATTGGATGGGAGGTAGAGTAGGCGTAAGGGGTGCAGATGTAGGAGACTAGGGGGAAGGATATAGGTGGGAGGTGGGGGCAAAATAAGAGGATTAGGTAGAAAAATAGTGATGGGGAGATTGCTGAAAACCTGGACATACTGTAGTATGGCTGTGGTAAATGGGTGAGGAAAAATGGAAATAGGAGTGGAGACTAATGATAGAGACAGAACAGTAGAATTGCAGGAGAGCAGGTGAAAGTACAATGGGGCTAATTCAGACCTGATCGCTACTGTGCGTTTTTGTACAGCGGGCGATCAGGTCTTAACTGTGCAGGCGCATGCCAAAGATGCGATCGGCATCTCAGCCCAGCGATCGCCTCTGCTTGATTGACAGGCAGAGGCTTCGCTGGGCGGGCCAGCAGTGTTGGGTCGCCATTTTGGGGGCACGGTCCGGGCAATGCAGGGGTGCCTGGAATGTGCGGGGGCAGGCCGCGGTGGCTGCATGACATCACAAGCAGCCACTGTGACTAGGATAGAGTGACGGGTAGCTGCGCTTGTAGGGAGCTACTCTTCAGGTACAAAAGCATCACTGCCGTGCGATGCTTTTGTGCCTGTACAGGGGGAGGCAGAGCCAGACATGCGGGGCAGACTAGCCCTGTGCTGGGCATCCCCCCGCATGTCTGTGAAAGTGATCGTAGATGTGCTAAATTTAGCAGATCTACGATCAAGTCTGAATTACCCGCAGTGTTGGCAAGTGTGTGTGTTCAGCAGCAATAATATAGTTTCAAGCAAAATAAAAGTGAAGACTACAAGATTGCATAAATTTCATTTTTAAAATAGATTGTTAGAATTGAGAGGTTGTTAGAGTAGGGAAAAAGCAATGGTAATTTCTGCTGGACTTTCATACATATAAAGGCTACATTTCAGTTGGACAACTGTGAATTTAGATGTTTGTGGTAAACTGAAAGCAAAATATAGTATAAGTAGTTGCAGATGAAGTAGCAAGGTCTTGCAGTATTCCAAATCCAGATTTAAGTGATAAGTGTCCAGGTTACTTAGACTGGAAGTGTTTGATTTGCTGAGTAAGTCGCAGCGCCGTAACTAGGTGTGTGCAGAAGGGGCATTGCCCACAGCGCACACCTAGTTAGAGAGCATATTCCCCATGCGCGCCCACTGCCCGTCCCTGTCTACTGCGCTCCTGTGGCCCACCCCCTCTCTTGGCCCCTGTGTTCTGTGCTCATACGGCCCCTCCTCCATCGGCCCCCATGTACAGCGCTCCAGCGACCCGCCACCTCTCTTCGCCCCGTGTGCTCAGCTGTGTTCCCGTGGCCTGCCCTCTCCCTTGGTCCCCCTGTGCTGCGCTCCCGCGGCCCGCCCCCTCTCTTGGCCTGCAGTGCAGTGTACAGAGGGAGCGCTGGGTCAGGAGCCGGCAGCAGCACAGCCACAGGAAGAAGGAGAAATCATGTAAGTGGCTGCCAACACACTACACTACATTACACTACACTACACTAAAGTACACTACACTACACTAAAGTACACTACATTACACTACATTACCACTACATTACAGCATAAGGGTAGGGGGGCTGTAAGGTGCTCTGCCTGCCGTAATGAGTAAAAGGGGGATCCACCTGCCATAATGTGTGAAAAGGGGACTGTCTGCAGTAATGTGTAAAAAGGGGGACGCTGTCTGCCGTAATGTGTAAAAAGGGGACGCTGTCTGCCATAATGTGTAACAAGGGGACGCTATCTGCCGTAATGTGTATAAAGGGGGACTGGCTGCCATAATGTGTAAAAAGGGGACGCTGTCTGCCGTAATGTGTAAAAAAGAGGACGCTGTCTGCTGTAATGTGTAAAAGGGGCTCTACCTGGTGTAGTGGCGCTACTGTGCGGCATAATTTGAATAATGGAGACTACTATGCACCGTAATATGAATTGGTATTATTTTGTGGTCACACCCCTTCTCCATGAAGCCACGCCTCTATATTTTTCATGTGCGCCTGCGGTGCACACTGCCCCTATTTTACATAAAGGGGGGGCCCGATGCGATTTCTTGCACACAGCGCCAAAATGTCTAGTTACGGCACTGGCAAGTCGACTCACAATTGTTGTTTAAAAGCAGTCCTTCATTGTTCCAGATTTTGAGTAGAATATTTTCCTTTGTTTTTATTAGGTTTAATGTTGAAATTATGTTTAAAATTTTAGCTATACTTTGAATAGATATACTTACAATAGATGAACACAGTCTCCATAAAGGGGCCTATTCATGAAGTGGAGCAGTTGTCCATGGCAACCAATCAGCATTGAAGTAACATTTATAATTTGCATACTATAAAATGATACAGGGCAGCTGATTGGTTACCATAGGCAACTGCTCCACTAGATCACTTCTCCACTGTTTTCACTGCTTCATGAATAGACCCCATAATGCTCTTTAAATAATGAGACCAAACATGTGAATGCAATGATTACAACCAATCTCCAATATACCTTCCCCCAGAAATGGCTATCAATAAACAGCTTAAAAAAACAAGAAAAAATACAACTGGGGGATAGCCAAGCATTGGATATTTTCTGTTTCAGATATCAAAAGTATTTTAACTGATATGCCAATGCCCTCAATCACCACATATATTCAGTGAAAGAGTTGGGTCTTTGGCACCTGATCTCACCTTAAACAGGTGAAACAGTGCCTTAAAAAGTACTGTATCTTTATCTTCTGGTAACCATGCAACTCGTATTCTTGCATCAGACAGATCAGTCAAATAGATAATACCTCCAAAATAGAAGTGAAAAAGGAATATGCATATACTCACACAGGTTAAAAATGCAGTTCACAAAGTTGTAAGGGTTACTGCATACCACATCTGACCTTTTGAGAAAGGCACAGTTTACGGCATGAAGGGAAGAATGGAGATTCCTGGGTATGTCAAATCCTCCTTTTGGTGTTTCCTCTCAGGGTTCCATGGGGTAGCAGCTGGCTGTCTCCTTCACCAATGCATTTCGGACTTGGGGGGTAATTCAGAACTGATCGGTGCAGTGCGCTGGTGCATGCCAGACAGCAGAGGAGGTGGGACGGCGATGTTAAGCAGCCATTTAAGGGGCGTGGTCTGGCCAATGCAGGCGTGGCCAGACCATGCCGTGGCAGCTGCGTGATGTCACACGCAGCTGCTGCGACCTGGGCAGCGACGAGTAGCTCCCAGCCTGCGCGCAGAAACTCCTGAAGTACAAAAGCATCGCCGCTGTTCGGTGCTTTTGTACTTGTGCGACAGGGCAGGGACTGACATGCGAAGCGGGCTAGCCCTGTGCTGGACTTCCCCCCTCATGTCTGAGTGCCTGATCGTAGCTGTGCTAAATTTAGCACAGCTACAATCAACTCTGAATCACCCCCTTGGTCCTTTCTCAGGGTGTGATTTATTTAAATAAAGCTTTATTTCTAACTAGCGTTTGCCAGCGGCTTTGCTTGCAGAGATGTCTGTTTTTGCTCAGCAGAACTTACCAAAACCATAGTGCCATCTAATATTATGATATGTATTTTATATTGTACACATTGGCCATAATTCAGGCCCTCATTCCGAGTTGTTCGCTCGCTAGCCGCTTTTCGCAGCAGTGCACACGCTAAGCCGCCGCCCTCTGGGAGTGTACCTTAGCTTAGCAGAATTGCGAACGAAGTATTCGCAATATTGCGAAAAGATTTTTCTGTGCAGTTTCTGAGTAGCTCGAGACTTACTCCTCCAGTGCGATCAGTTCAGTGCTTGTCGTTCCTGGTTTGACGTCACAAACACACCCAGCATTCGCCTAGACACTCCCACGTTTCTTCAGCGACTCCCGCGTTTTTCCCAGAAACGGCAGCGTTTTTTCACACACTCCCATAAAACGGCCAGTTTCCGACCAGAAACACCCACTTCCTGTCAATCACACTCCGATCACCAGAACGAAGAAAAAACCTCGTAATGCCGTGAGTAAAATACCAAACTTCTTAGCAAATTTACTTGGCGCAGTCGCAGTGCGAACATTGCGCATGCGCAATTAGCGGAAAATCGCTGCAATGCGAAGAAAATTACCGAGTGAACAACTCGGAATGAGGGCCTCAGACCTGATCGTAGCTGCAAATTTGTTAGCAGTTGGGCAAAGCCATGTGCACTGCAGGGGATGCAGATATAACATGTGCAGAGAGAGTTAGATTTGGGTGGGGCGACTTCAAACTGAAATCTAAATTGCAGAGTAAAAATAAGGCATCTAGTATTTATTTACCCTGCACAGAAACAAACTAACCCACCCAAATCTAACTCTCTCTGCAAATGTTATATCTGCTCCCCCCCCCCCCCCCCCACCCTCCTGCAGTGCACATGGTTTTGCCCATCTGCTAACAAATTTGCTGCTACGACCAGGTTTGAATTAGGGCCAATGTGTGCAACATAAAATACATATCATAATATTAGATGGTACTATGTTTTTGGTAAGTTCTGCTGAGCAAAAACAGACATCTATGCAAGCAAAGCCGCTGGCAAAATTAGACCCATTGTTCACAAAATTTCTTTGTAAACATTATTTGCAGATTTTCCTTAAGGGATTAACAAAAAAAGATGTTTGGGGCTACTAACTGGTGGGCAAGCCACGTAAAGCTGCCCATGGGATGAGCAGCTGGTCCTGAGAGTCCAGAGCATTTGCCCCTGTGACTTGATGATCATCAAAGTGAAGCAGACACTTACAGGAAACTGCAGGTGCTTGAATTGAAAAGGAAAATTGTTGGGGATAAATGGTACACCTATACCCAGTAGTTTATTTACAGCTATGCTGCAAAGCACCCACTTAGGGCCCAGCAGGTCCCAAGGGCCTGCCACCATGGTAACCATCACCTACAAGTCAACCTCCCCAGCCCCGCCCCCTCCACAAAGTGCTCTGTTTAAGTGGGCAGGCTCCTTCCCGTATATGCGCACTATGTTGCCAGTGCGAGCAGACTAGCGGACTAACCAAATCAAAACTGACCAACTTCCTGCCTGTAATCTCCTGCTGACCCTAGTGGCCATGGTATTGACTTTATCTTCCTGCTCAGTGCCAGTGTAGGGTGAGAGCTGGCCTGGAGCAGCAGCTTGGCCCATGGGGTGAGGAGGATGCACTGGGGAGACTAGAGACTAGCAGTCAATGAGAGGTGGGCGGAGGCAGTGGGTGAGGTGTGATCAGAGATGTGAGGGAGGTTCTCAGGTGATAACTGATATAGTGATGGGAGGAAGGGGCTGTGTGTACTGGGGAGAGAGTAATGTGGTGCTATGCGTACTGGGGTGAATGAGTGATAAGGGGTACGTACTGGGCTGAGTGATGAAAGGGAGGAAGTGTACTGGGGAGAGTGAGTGGAGTGGAGACTCTCACATTGGGGAGGGTCAAAGAAAGACTGTTTTAGAAATAGGAAAGAGGGGGGCTATATTTTAAGGAGAGTGAGCGAATAGGGGAGACTGTTTTGGCGAAATTGAGTAAAGAGAGGTGGCCGGGTTTTGGAGAATGTGAACAAAGGGGGTGGGGGTGTATTAGAGAGAGTGAGCAAGAGGATGAGACTTTGTACAGGGAGAGAGAGCAAAGATCACGGGAGTGTGCATTGGGGAAAGTGAATCCATGTGGCTTAGAGTATTAGTGACAGTGGCTGAAGAGGTTTGTGTGTTTTGGGGATGGCAAATGTAGGGGGAGACTGATCATGGGGGACAGTTCAGGGGCAAACGCAGGATTTAGTAAGGGGGGTTTCCATGTGTAGTGTGTGTATATAAAATTGTATAAATATATATATATATATATATATATATATAGATATAGATAGATATAGATATAGATACCAGAGTGCCTGGCTTTCCCAATCAGAAGTCAAATGCACCGGGTGCCCTCACAGGTAAATCCATACAGTATCGGGGGTGCAGCACTCCTGACGACTCGGAGAAGGAAACTCGTTAGGCAGCATATGAAGACAACGTTTCAATAACTTTTAATCCATCATTTTCATCAGGTATATCAGAACAAGCAAACATCTTACCTTAAATACCATCACCCAATGCACGGGCGCCTCCGAAGCGCGGATCACCCATCCGTTTCCGGCAGGCGCATGTCCGGTGATGTCACCACAAATCCGTCAACCAGGAAGTGTCCCCCAGCCATCACCATAGTAACACTGAAACACATAATGGAATGTAGACTACTGTAAGCAAAATTACAAATCAAATCAAAATACAGGGCCACCTAAGAACAATGCACACTAACCGCATACTGTAATGTATATCAACAGCCAGTGATAATTTACTGATTTACTAATCATATCGGAATTGATAGCCTCATACTGTTACCATGGCAATACACTACATGATGACTCTGGCATTAATCAGCAGGCAATCCAGATATTAAATACAAATACTTAATATTAAAAGTAAATCAATATATCACTAAAATCCTGTACACCTAATTCATAGAAAACTGCTGAGACCCAAATGTTCATTAAGCCCCCTAGGAGACAGCGTCCCCATACAATGTATCCATCGTGTTTCTAATTTGCGCAATTTAGCTCCCCTATCCCCACCACGCATATTGGCTGGTATTTGGTCTATCATCCAATAGCGTAGGGAGACCAATGTATGCCATGCCTGTTGGAAGTGTCTCGCTACTGGCTGATCACTAGTACCTTTGTTGATAGCCAACTTGATTGCTGACCTGTGGGCTGCCATATGCTCCATGAACATACATTCTGTTTTACCGATATATGACAGCCCACAGGGTAAATCGTTTGGTAAATACGATATGTGTGCCCAGTATGCGGGGGCTGAAAAGAGTCGCCAGCTGAAAGGAGTCGCCAGCGGGTGCTGAAAGGAGTCGCCATATCGTATTAACCAAACCCTTGCTTACTTGCAGCTCCAAATTTGTGATATACCAGTTGATTTGCCCCTGTGGGCTGTCTCCGTCTTAAAAATAAAAATATTGTCTCCTCAAGGGGGGTTTCCAGGTGCTCGGAATCCCCCACCCCCCCTGCGCGCGCCACTGCAGTTAGTAGAAGTGGAGAATGTATATATAAGTAAGACATTAGCATACACTGACTGACTGGAGTGGAGGGAAGATTTGGTATACACTTACTCACTAGGGATGAGGTGATTTGGCATACCCTGACTGCGGCAGGGTATAGTTTGAAGAAGGCAGGCCCCAAATCGGTGTCTTGCTTAGGGCCCCACATGGTCTAAATCCACCTCTGCCCACACCACATTCCATTAGAATCTCTGCCCCAATTAGGTTCCTCTGCAGAGCAGTCACTTTAAGCTGGGTTCCGTTGCATAAATTGGGTGGAGTCAAGTTCCACAGAAGCATGATCTGAATACCAACATTTTATATTTATATACATAAAGTCATTTTGGGCTTGAGGAGCCTACACACTGCACGCGCTGAGTGTCAAGCATTTGTTTTTTCCTTTATTGCTCCTCTCCCTGATGTCACATTGAGATAATACATAACTTTTTGTTTCTAGGTCACTAAAAGCTATACAACAGTGACAACGTGATCCAAATTTATCCAGTATTTTTTGCATGATTATTTTTTTGGGCTCCATAGTTCATAAACAGTCCCTAGAAGTATATTTCTAAACAAATTGCTATATACAGTATTATTATTATTATTATTATTATTATTATTGTTATTATTATTATTATTATTATTATTATTATTTGTATAGATGAAATGACAGCATCAATATTTATATATTGCTTTTACAAATCTGAATTTTTTTTAGTTTTGTCCACTTGCATGTATTAACTTACTGTACAGTATATGACTAAATCTGATAGAGATCCAGGGTTAACTAAATAAATGTAAATTAACAACATGAAATGCTCAGATACTTGACGGCCTGCAAATTACTGTAGCTGTGCTGTGTGTATTTTGAGTATTTTGAGTTCTTTAAGGAGCCTGCAAACTCTTTAAAAAAATACCATTAAAAACTAACACAAATCTCAACAGTTACCATAACATTACATTTTCATGCCAAATGGATTTAAAATGCACAAGGTATTTTAGGCAATTATTACTTACTGTTCACTTGAGCCAGTGAACATAAATTGCAAGTGGCAATTCTGATTAGAAAATAAATTATACTGGAGTGTTGAATATATTTCTTTTTTCATTTCTTGTAAAATAAGCTAACATTTATTATTCCTAAGCATTTAGATGGAGTGCACTGTTGGAAACAAGGTTCTCCTTAAGTTAAACATTTCAAATGCTATACAGGTTGAGTATCCCTTATCCAAAATGCTTGGGACCAGAGGTATTTTGGATATCGGATTTTTCCGTATTTTGGAATAACTGCATCCCATAATGAGATACAGTATCATGGTGATGGGACCTAAATCTAAGCACAGAATGCATTTATGTTACATATACACCTTATACACACAGCCTGAAGGTAATTTTAGCCAATATTTTTTGTAAGTTTGTGCATTGAACAAAGTGTATCTACATTCACACAATTCATTTATGTTTCATATACACCTTATACACACAGCCTGAAGCAGTGGCGGAACAAGCAAGCGGTGGGCCCAGGTGCGACAAAATGCTTTGGGCCCTCCCCCCCCCATCCCATCCAAGTCCACCCCATGGGCAGTGCGCGCCGTAGGCGCGCGCAAAAATACATAGTGGCGTGGCTTTGTGGGGAAGGGGTGTGTCCACAAAATAATACCAACTCATAAAACGGTGCACAGTAGTCTCCATTCTTCAAATTACGCCACACCACTACACCAGGTAGAGACCCTTTTACACCTTACAGCGAACAGATTCCCCTTTTAACACATAACGGCAGACAGCGTGCACTTTTTACACATAACGGCAGACAGCGTGCCCTCGTTACACATAGCGGCAGACAGCGTGCACTTTTTACACATTACGGCAGACAGCGTCCCCATTTTACACATTACGGCAGACAGCATACACTTTTTACACATAATGGCAGACAGCGTGCCCTCGTTACACATAGCGGCAGACAGCATCCCCTTTTTACACATTACGGCAGACAGCATACACTTTTTACACATAATGGCAGACAGCGTGCCCTCGTTACACATAGCGGCAGACAGCGTGCCCTCGTTACACATAGCGGCAGACAGCGTGCACTTTTTACACATTACGGCAGACAGCGTCCCCATTTTACACATTACGGCAGACAGCATACACTTTTTACACATAACGGCAGACAGCATCCCCATTTTACACATTACGGCAGACAGCATACACTTTTTACACATAACGGCAGACAGCGCGCCCTTTTTACACATTACGGCAGGCAGATTCTACCTTTTTACACATAGCGGCAGGCAGATTCCCCATTTTTATACATAGCGGCAGGCAGATTCCCCATTTTTACACATTGCGGCAGGCCGATTCCCCCTTTTTACACATTGCGGCAGGCAGATTCCCCATTTTTACATTGCGGCAGGCAGATTCCCCCTTTTTACACATTGCGGCAGGCAGATTCCCCATTTTTATACATAGCGGCAGGCAGATTCCCCATTTTTATACATAGCGGCAGGCAGTCCCCCCTTTTTACACATTGCGGCAGGCTGATTCCCCCTTTTTACACATTGCGGCAGGCAGTCCCAAGAAAGAAAGAAAGAAAGAAAGAAAGAAAGAAAGAAAGAAAGAAAGAAAGAAAGAAAGAAAGAAAGAAAGAAAGAAAGAAAGAAAGAAAGAAAGAAAAAAAAATTATACTTACCCTCTCTGATGGCTCAGGCTCCTTGTGCAGCTTCCCGGGCAGTAGAGAAGAAGGAGGAGGGAGGTGGAGGATGGAGCCGCAGCAGCGCTGTGTTATTGGTGGAGGCGCTGCTGCTGCTGCCCCTCTGCTTCACTATAGGCTGTTCTCAGAGACAGCCTATAGTGAAGCAGAGGAGCAGCAGCAGCAGCGCCTCCACCAGTAACAAAGCGCTGCTGCGGCTCCCTCCTTCACCTCCGTCCTCCACCTTACCCCGTACCGCTGCAGTGTGCGCCGCTCCTCTCCTCTCTCTCCGGGCGGCTGTGCGCTGCGGGCAGCGGTTGCCCGCAGCGCACAGCGGCATGTAATGAGTCAGTTTGACTCATTACATGCTTGGACCCCTGAACAGAGGCGGGCCCCAGTGCAACGCACTGCTTGCACTGCCGGTAGTTCCGCCTCTGGCCTGAAGGTCATTTAATACAATATTTTTAATAACTGTGTGTATTAAACAAAGTTTGTGTACATTGAGCCATCAAAAAACAAAGGTTTCACTATCTCACTCTCACTCAAAAAAGTCCGTATTTCGGAATATTCCGTATTTCGGAATATTTGGATATGGGATACTCAACCTGTATTTGCATTACTACAGCTACAGTACAGTTGGTGCAGTGAGAAAGGCATCCCATTTAACGAGATGCAGTGAAAAAAATAAGGTCCAGTATCCAAAGGGAGAATAGAACAATTCCTCTTAAAATTTGCCCAAGCTTTAGAGTCCAGAATTAGGTAAAATGCAGTGGCACCAAATCACATTTATTCTATAAGAAAACCCAGCTGTTCTATTTACAGAAACAGCGTTTCATACTGGATGCCAAGCTCAGAGGTGGATGCTGCTACATCCGCACCATCACTCTTTGCTGGATTTGCAGGTGCGATAATATGCGTATGCTAGTTTCAGCCTTCCCCTTGTGCATTAGCGTGCACCAGAATGTGCAAGAACACAGATGCCAGTGTTCTACTCCCCTGTACATATTAGCACCGCTTGGATTCCAGACAGTCCACCATCATATCCCTCTGGACACTTGCACCAGCCCTATGGTAAGCGCAGTGTCTGTGCCTGAATATGGCCTCTGTGGCAGCACCTCTGCAACTGAAAACATAGGCCTCTTGCAGTGACACACCTGCAAGAGATTTTTATTGCACCCACTTCAAGCCACATTTCAGACACCACCATTAATGTCCATTGCTTGTACCGCACTGATTCAGATATCAACTCTCCTGTACACAACAGTGCATTTGTGCATACACTCCAGGTGCCGCATGGGCAATAGGGCTCTCCTTGATATTTTCTACTAGCACAGTAGCAAATAATCACTCAAGTGTATAAACATTGGCATTCTGTCCCTAGTGTGTACCATGCAGCACACTGTGGCCGGAGCTTCGAGCACATGCCCAGAGGGGGACACTCTAGATTTCAAAAACGTCCCCCAGGTAAGTCGCCAGCCATGCTAAGGCTTCTCTGCTTAGGTGGTCCTACACTATATGCTACTTGTACCTACTTTGGGTCATAATTATTTGTAAATTGTGATCTAATTTACCTGGAGACCCTCAAGACTCACCAATATGTGACTACAAGGATCAGCATATCCTCTATCTACTGATCCCAGCGATACCTTTCAGACTAGAGATACACATAATAGTAGTTGCTTGAATCAATCTATAGGCCCAGGACAGGTGCATGTAAGAGATATGTTAATCTAGAGAACTCCCCCACCCCCTAACTTGGTCTGCAAGAGTCTGGAATTCCTGGGGAAATGGGGACCCCCTCACAAAGGTGTCCTCGGCAATCACCAAGGGCTTTGGGTGCAGAGGTGATAATAAATAAAATATATATTGTTTTTTAAAGGTGGACTACAGGTCCCAGCAAGCCTGTGCCAGCAATGTGGAGTCATCGAACCACAAGTGCAGCAAGCCCAGATGTCTATGGCACACTAGGACCTCTACTCCACCTATGAAAAAACTATTAAACAAAACACAGTACACACACACACTAGATGTGGAAGTAGTCTATTAAATAAAAACACCCTCACAGAGCCCTTGTTACAATAACCTAGTAAATTTCTAGGTCCGGACATTCTTTTATCCCCAGAGATTGCAGGCAACAATCTGGTCATGTGGCACCAGCTGAACATGACCAGATTGTTTACATGTTCAAGGTGTTATGGGCAAGCCAGGGTTAGGGGAAGCCTCTGTTTGTTTAGTTTATCCATACTTTGGAAACTTGTTTTCAGAGTACTGAATTTGTTCCCTTCTGCTAACCTTAGTGAGTTATCCTACCTATGCCCCTGCTATCTGATCAACCCAGTCTGTGGCGTTATATTAATGATTTGTACTTATGCTATATACATATACTATACCAATATATAATGGACACTGATTCTTTGTGTCGGTAACTCTACTTCTCAGTCACTTGACAATACAAGTGTAGAGATGTGCCCTGTGGGCACATCAGTGGTGCTGTCACTGGTTGGGGACAGCGCTGGGGCAGCTTGTCTGTCCCCAGCGCTGGGTGCGTGGCGGCGGCGGGTGTCCGGTGCAGGGATTACCTTTTTCCCTGCACCGGACCAGAGGCTGCGGGGGCATATGAATGTTGGCGCCCTCCGGGAGCCAATTGCGGCTCCCGGAGCGGCAGCCAATCGGAGAGGGGCGCTCGCCGCGTCATAGGCCCCGCCCCCGGCGTCTGACGTCAGACGCCGGGCGGGAGCCTGAACTTAAGACCGCGCGTGGGAGCGCAAAGAGAGAAGACGCCGCGAGGAGGAGACGACGGGAGGCCGCGCCGAAGAGCAGTGAAGAGGTCCTGAGGCCGCGGAAGAGGCCAGGAGATGCCAGGCCCCTTGAAGAAGATGTCCAGCGGCGGCTGGACGCGGAGAAGAGACGGAGGCGCCGCTGGCCAGGACGGGTCAGCGGCAGAAGAGGGTGCCGGAGACCCCCGGATCAGGTGAGGCCTCAGTGAGGCTAACCTTCCCCCCTTCCCTTTTCCTCCCTCGACCACCAGGGACGGGCATTAGGCCCGAGGGCACAATTCGGGCATTAGGCCTGGGTGCAGATAGGAGGTTGGGGGTCATCATTGGATTAGGTGGTTTGGCATTAGGCCCAAGCTACCAGGAAGCGGCGCAGTAGGCGGGCACTAGGCCCGGGGGCAATTCAGGCGATAGGCCTGTGGGAACATTAGAGGGCATTAGGCCCTAGTGTATTTTGGGCAGTAGGTACATATAAGGTGACCCTGGGCACAAGGCCCAGGTCACCCAACGGGCAACAAGTTAGGCGGGCGCTAGGCCGTGGGCGAAATCAGGCCTCCGGCCTGATTTCAGTTAAGGGGCGCTAGGCCCAGGGAATAAGTGCCCCCGAGGTGAGTAAAGGTGGCACTGGGCACTAGGCCCAGGCCACCCTGAGGTGTTTAGGTAGGCAGGTCCACGGGACCTGAGCCTCATAGAAGGTCGTGTACAGGATGTGGGCAGGCCGTGCGGCGCCCACCCCCTTTCCAGAGGTAGGGGTTTAAAGGGACAGCACCGTGTGATCTTGTATTCCGATATTGTGATGTATGTTGTTACCGTGCAGGGTAAAGTGTCTGTTTGTTTAAGTTGTGCATAGTTGTGTTGCACCACTCACACGAGCTAGTTTGAGGGCTCTGTTTATGTAGCTAGTGTAGCGGACGCACACTAGGGTAGTTCTTGGCCCTGCACGGCTGTTTGTTTGTTTGTTTGCCTCCTTACAGAGACCTGTAAGTGGAGAAGATCGGAGTGCAAGACTTGAGACGGTGAGTAGCATCCGTGTATGTTTGTCCCTTTGTCTGTCCCCGAGCGCCGGAATAGGGATTGCTCACGGACGTGAGAATCCCCTTCATCACACTACGCGCGTGAGTGCGAGTGTGTGAATTCTGGGTGGCTGAGGCTTTGTGCCTGTGATGACCTTTCACCCAACCGGTGAAGGTCGCCGTCACCCCTGGGGTATCCCCTTTTCCGGTGGAAGAAGGGTTGATACCCCCCTTGAGGTAACCTATTCTCTCCTCAGCTCGGTCGTCGGTCAGCTCCGAGAGGGAATCGCCGTGTCCGGATCCGATTGAAGATTGCCAGGTCCGTTGATGGTTCCGGTACCTGAAGGTGAGAGAGAGAAGCGCCTGGTGAGTACCGACTCTACACCTGCACGGCAGCAGGCACCACCACACGCAGCCGCACCTCTTACATTTTGGCGTAGTCGGCAGGATCAAGGATACCGGATCACGGACACGATGTGGAACGCCGCCAAGAAGACCTCCCTGCGGACGGCTCCGGAACAGACTCACCCCCGGACGCGTGCGGACCAGAGCGACTGGGTGACGGTGTCTGGGGCAAACCTTCTGAAGATGGTGCAGCGGTCGGTCCAGCGTGGAAAAGAAGAGCGCCGGGAGAAGGGGCGCAAGAAGGTCACTGTGATGCCCTGCAAGAAATGTCGGCAAACGGGGCACTTTGCCGATGAGTGTACTTGGCGAGAGACGTCCCCAAAGAAGGTGGTCCAGGAAGCGGACCGAAGACGTCAGAAGGGCCAAGCGAAGAAGGAGTCCTGGTGTTTGCTCTGCGGAAACTACGGGCATGAGCACAACAGTTGTCCCTGGGACGAAGAGTTGAGCCAAGACGAGGTTGATTCCTGGTGTGAAAGCTGTGGAGATCCTCGACATCGGCTCCTGGAATGTCCATGGACTGAAGACAGGACGGACTACGAGGCCACGGTGAAACAGATGACGGAGTCTCGTCAGCAACTTTGGGACCGGGTGGCTGCAGAGCCTGCGTGTGCGCTCTGCGAGGCGAGAGGACATGCGCTTCCCGATTGTCCGTGGAATGAAGACCGGATGATTGTGGATGGTCGCGCCCGGAGATGGGAGGAGGAAACCTGGGAAATGGAGTGGAAGACCCTGCTTGAAGTTAGTTCGCAGGTGCCCATTTCCTCTGAGCCGGAACCAACGGGTGAAGATTCCCCAGTGAAGGAGGTGGTCAAGGAACCCGTCTTGGAGAAGGTGGCAGTGGCCCTCCCTTGTTGGAAGTGTCGGCGACCAGGACATGCGGCCAGTGAGTGCCCCTGGGAAGATGCCGCGGACCTACTTTGTCCCAAGAAAGTGACCCCAGTAAGGCAAAATCCTTTCCCGCATAAGGCGGAGGTGGACAACTGGAAGGTGAAGAGACCACGCTGCGAAGAAAAGCGTGAAGACCCAGTGACGGAGACGTACGGAATCTCCCCGCGGTGGAACCATCCACGCCCAGGGCGTGCGGAACAGGTGTGTCCTGGGTACCTAGAGATGCCAGCGGAAGAGGAGTACGCTGAGGAAGTTAAGATGCCAGCGGAAGCGAAGAAGTACGCTGAGGAAGCAGAGATGCCAGCGGAAGCGAAGGAGTACGCTGAGGAGGAAAATAATACCCCAGTACAGATATCGGAGGAGGAGGAGGACTACGGTGAGCTGTCCGCCGACGAATCCCTCCAAGAACAGATGGAGGACGACTCTGGCATCGGAAGCGCCGACGAGAGTGACTGGCAGGATCGGGTGGAGTCGTGCTCCCAGTTGAATGCCCTCCGTGAAGAGGAGGAGGTAGTCCTGGAGCAAGAATACCTGCCGAAATGGACGGATGTACGGGGAGAGGATCGAGATGCTGTGGGAGGACCCGTTCCAGAGGAAGACATGGGACCTTTGGAGATGCCCCACGAGGAGATGCGACAGATGGTGGTTGTTGCCCGGGAGGAAACGGATGCCCCGGAGGATTCCACTGTTGGGTGGTGGTCGGTACCACACCCTGAAGACAGGGACGATGCCACAGACGATCTGAAAGGCCGAGAGTGGGTGACTGTTGTCCCCGTGGAGGAAGAGCCCCCTTGGTGGCCAACGTCGAGCGACCGTGAGGAGATGCCACTCCCCCAGAGGATCCGCCGATGGAGGTCAGGAGGTAAGAAGAGGAACCCGGAGGTGGAAGGATGTGGGGTCACAGCCCGTCCGGGCTGGGCCCTCGAACACAACCTCGCCGGAGGGATCTCGGAATTCCCTGACCCACGGACAAGGGACATCGTGAGGAACTTTGTAGGGACTACAAAGGAAAAAGGGGGGGGGGGAATGTAGAGATGTGCCCTGTGGGCACATCAGTGGTGCTGTCACTGGTTGGGGACAGTGCTGGGGCAGCTTGTCTGTCCCCAGCGCTGGGTGCGTGGCGGCGGCGGGTGTCCGGTGCAGGGATTACCCTTTTCCCTGCACCAGACCAGAGGCTGCGGGGGCATTTGAATGTTGGCGCCCTCCGGGAGCCAATCGCGGCTCCCGAAGCGGCAGCCAATCGGAGAGGGGCGTGGCGAGCCAATCGGCGCTCGCCGCGTCATAGGCCCCGCCCCCGGCGTCTGACGTCAGACGCCTGGCGGTAGCCTGAACTTAAGACCGCGCGCGGGAGCGTGAAGAGGGAAGACGCCGCGAGGAGGAGACGACGGGAGGCCGCGCCGAAGAGCGGTGAAGAGGTCCTGAGGCCGCGGAAGAGGCCAGGAGACGCCAGGCCCCTTGAAGAAGATGTCCAGCGGCGGATGGACGCAGAGAAGAGACGGAGGCGCCGCTGGCCAGGACGGGTCAGCGGCAGAAGAGGGTGCCGGAGACCTCCGGATCAGGTGAGGCCTCAGTGAGGCTAACCTTCCCCCCTTCCCTTTTCCTCCCTCGACCACCAGGGACGGGCATTAGGCCCGAGGGCACAATTCGGGCATTAGGCCTGGGCGCAGATAGGAGGTTGGGGGTCATCATTGGATTAGGTGGTTTGGCATTAGGCCCAAGCTACCAGGAAGCGGCGCAGTAGGCGGGCACTAGGCCCGGGGGCAATTCAGGCGATAGGCCTGTGGGAACATTAGAGGGCATTAGGCCCTAGAGTATTTTGGGCAGTAGGTACATATAAGGTGACCCTGGGCACAAGGCCCAGGTCACCCAACGGGCAACAAGTTAGGCGGGCGCTAGGCCCGTGGGCGAAATCAGGCCTCCGGCCTGATTTCAGTTAGGGGGCGCTAGGCCCAGGGAATAAGTGCCCCCGAGGTGAGTAAAGGTGGCACTGGGCACTAGGCCCAGGCCACCTTGAGGTGTTTAGGTAGGCAGGTCCACGGGACCTGAGCCTCATAGAAGGTCGTGTACAGGAGGTGGGCAGGCCGTGCGGCGCCCACCCCCTTTCCAGAGGTAGGGGTTTAAAGGGACAGCATCGTGTGATCTTGTATTCCGATATTGTGATGTATGTTGTTACCGTGCAGGGTAAAGTGTCTGTTTGTTTAAGTTGTGCATAGTTGTGTTGCACCACTCACACGAGCTAGTTTGAGGGCTCTGTTTATGTAGCTAGTGTAGCGGACGCACACTAGGGTAGTTCTAGGCCCTGCACGGCTGTTTCTCTTTGCCTCCTTACAGGGACCTGTAAGTGGAGAAGATCGGAGTGCAAGACTTGAGACGGTGAGTAGCATCCGTGTACGTTTGTCCCTTTGTCTGTCCCCGAGCGCCGGAATAGGGATTGCTCACGGACGTGAGAATCCCCTTCATCATACTACGCGCGTGAGTGCGAGTGTGTGAATTCTGGGTGGCTGAGGCTTTGTGCCTGTGATGACCTTTCACCCAACCGGTGAAGGTCGCCGTCACCTCTGGGGTATCCCCTTTTCCGGTGGAAGAAGGGTTGATACCCCCCTTGAGGTAACCTATTCTCTCCTCAGCTCGGTCGTCGGTCAGCTCCGAGAGGGAATCGCCGTGTCCGGATCCGATTGAAGATTGCCAGGTCCGTTGAAGGTTCCGGTACCTGAAGGTGAGAGAGAGCGGTGCCTGGTGAGTACCGACTCTACACCTGCACGGCAGCAGGCACCACCACACGCAGCCGCACCTCTTACACAAGCATATGTCATAACCTGACCACCTGACTAGGCAGTTCTAGTATCTAGCACAGGCAGCATAAGAGCAGCATAATGCCACAGACTGCACCAGACATGAACATGTTTTGACATGTGTCATGTCTCAGTGTTATATAAAATAAGAAAACAGTTGTTTAATAATTTACAGCGTAACACTTTCCATCATTCCCATGCTCTTTATCTGGGAGTAAGGATTACAATATCATTAACTACATAAATTATGCTTCTATTATACATTGTGCAGTACCAATATAATAATTGCAACACTAGAAATAAAGGATTGTTAACTTATAACTGGTCCCACTATTCTTTTACCATTTTGACTGGTTTTAGGTGAGTATCATTCAGATTATTGTATGTTTTATATGTACTGGGACAGTACAAGAGCAGACAGATGGCATGCATGTCCTAGCTGCTCAAGCCTTCTAATTCTATTCCCTCCCTGCACAGAGGAGAGTGCAAGGTCAGAACTGTACGATTAGAACACAGTTGAATGCAGTGACAAAGAGTGGTATTTGTATAGCTTTTCATCTAGTGTTATATGTTCTTACTACTAGATAGATAGAAAGAGTGAAAAGCATTAGTTTCTATAGCCAGCTGATATATGCCTATTCATAAATTCATTTTTAGAGGGCCTTCATATAACATGCCATGATTCTAACATACTGTACTCAGAAAAATGGTTAATAGCAAATCAGAAACCTACTTTCTTTTACATTACAGTACCTTATACTATTTACTCAGTGATGCCATAATTTCATAGAAGAGCAATGAACCTTTTTAAATTGTCCAGTTTCAGTCCAAGTTTTGTATATAATTCTTATTAGAAAGATAAAGTAGGAAAGCAACACTGTCCATAATCCATGTTTAAGGAGACCATCTAAAAGTGTGGCCACTGAAAAAAACAACATAAAGTATTTCAATAATATGTACTTGTCCCCAAAGCAATCTATTAAAATTATGTTTCTCTTAAGGAACGTTTCAATTGTTTTCTCATCGTATAAACAAAAGGGTGCTTGATGGCACAATTCAATTGTCCTTTGGTTGGGATGTGAATGCCATGAGTGGACACATTTCTGCTTGCAGCCTCCTGAGGTGGCCTACAGAAATGTGTGTAAACCAGGACTTCCCAAACCAGGACTTCAGATGGGTTTAGCTGACAAGCGAGATAACTAATGTGCACCCAAATCATTTCAATTGTTCCATTAAGTGCCTTCTAATTATTGTGGTGCCACAAACAATTGACTCCCACCCAATATGAAATGTAGTGTGTGTGTGTGTGTGTGTGTGTGTGTGTGTGTGTGTGTGTGTGTGTGTGGTGTGTGTGTGTGTGTGTGTGTGTGTGTGTGTGTGTGTGTGGTGTGTGTGTGTGTGTGTGTGTGTGTGTGTGTGTGTGGTGTGTGTGTGTGTGTGTGTGTGTGTGTGTGTGTGTGTGTGTGTGTGTGTGTGTGTGGTGTGTGTGTGTGTGTGTGTGTGTGTGTGTGTGTGTGTGTGTGTGTGTGTGTGTGTGGTGTGTGTGTGTGTGTGTGTGTGTGTGTGTGTGTGTGTGTGTGTGTGTGTGTGTGTGTGTGGTGTGTGTGTGTGTGTGTGTGTGTGTGTGTGTGTGTGTGTTGTAATTTTACAGAAAAGAGTAATGATTAATAAATATCTTATTTATAAAAACAAAACCTATTACTAGATGGGGCAAGCACAATCAATTGGTAATAAGACAGATTAGCATACCAGCACCCAGAGCCGGCCCTAGGCATAGGCAAACTAGGCAAATGCCTAGGGGCACCAGCATCTTCTGCTGATTAAAATGATATGCAGCATGCCTATATTCTGTGTGTGACTGCGACTGTATCTGCATACGAAATCATACATTACAGTGTATTCCTTGAAATCACTGTAACGTATCATTTCATATGCAGATACAGCCACAGTCACACACAGAATATAGGTATGCCGCATATAATTTTAATCAGTAGAAGCTGCTTGTGTACCCTAGCCACATAATAATGCAAATAAGATGCATTTTCATAAAAAAAAACGTGCCTGATGTTAGCAGAGCTGCCAGCTGACTAACGCCAGGCATCTCCTGCTGCATGATGTATTGAGGCAAGATGTATGTGGACACATCTGTATCCAAGCAGAGGCAGAGGTCACAGTGTTAGCGGCCATGTGAGTGCTGTGTGCGGGTGGGTTGGTTATGCAGTAGTGTTCAACATATGTGTAAGGGGCATTATGTGTGTCATGTGTATAAATGCATAAAAAAGGTTGGCATATGTATAAGAGACATTATGTGTATAAGGGCATTAATAAAGGTTGGCATATGTAAGGTGCATTATATTTATAAGGAAATTAATAATGTGTGTCATGTATAAGGGGCATTACTGTGTGGCATTATGTTTATAAGGTGCTCTACTGTGTGGCATAACGTATAGAAAGGGCACTACTGTGTGGTCTAGTGTGAATAAAGAGCAATACGATGTGGTGTAATGTGAATAAGGGGCAATGTAGTGTGATGTAATGTGAATAAGGGGCACTACTGTGAGGAGTAACATATATAAGGTAAAGTTGTACTACTGTGTGATGTAACGTGAATAAGGGACACTATCGCATGATATAATGTGAATAACGTTGCACTACTGTGTGGCGTAATTTGAATTGGAGGTACTATTGTGTGGCAATGCCCCTTCCCAGCAAGAACACATCCCTTTTTGGGCTGTGTGCCGAATGTGCGAACTGTTCCTATTTAAATTATAGGGGGTAGGAACACCAAAATGAGGACTGCTATGGGTGAGGGGTGATGGTGCTGGGAAAGGGGTGCAGAGTCAGAGGCGGAAATGTGGTGCCAGGGGGCACCAGCCAAAATCTTGCCTAGGGCATCATATTGGTTAGGGCCGGCTCTGCCAGCACCCTTCTTTCCCTGAAGTCACTAAAAAGAGGAGTTTAAGAAAGAAAGTTTTGGAAGACTAGTCTAAGGAAGTAATCTTACTTTTTAAGCTTCTTCAGACAGAAAATTATATGATAAAATATGTGGGTGTGGTTCTTGTTTCTGTGTTTTGATTTCTTTATTGAAAATAAATCTCTGGAGCATAGTACATTGAAGTTATGTCACTGCAAATGTAAAAATAAAATATCCCCACTGATATGTCAAAATATTTGATGGCACACATGCTCCAAGAAAAGGACCTACAGTATATACAAATGCCCCTACCCCCCCCCCCCCCTCCTTCCCTCCACCGAATGCCCCTGCCTCTTTACCTAACGGTAGTGGCTTCTACAAAATTATCGCCTTATGTCTCTACATACTGTATATACTAGTATAAATGAACTTGACCAACAGTATTGGATGCACAATACATATGAATATACTGTATATTACAACTAAAGATGAACAGCATTTTCAGACCTGTCATTTTATTCTGTATCTGGCAGGGTCTGTGCAATGTTTCTCCAGATGTAGTTATCTTTAATTGTCCTGCACAGAATTTGGCATATTATTATTATTGTTTCACTTGGAATTCAAAGCTCACAGCAGAGCATAAAGAATCTCACAATCATCGCACAAGCTCTATTTATGGACTATAAATTGCAAACTGCAGAATTTACAAATACTATGGATAATAATTCATATCTCCACATTTTAGCAACTCTGCAAAAATAACAGTGCCACAATATTGATTTTTTGGAAATTTTGCATCACATTTGCTCAATTATATTAGTAAAAAATACACATAGTTGTAAGTAATAGGGATATTTTCCAAATAAAGACCCCTTTTTTCCCAGTATATTATCTGTTAGTTAATCAAATCGGCTGTACTCTGGCCTGTCTGTATATTTTACAGATGAAAGTAGCACATTAATATTAAAATATGACTATTAAAATTATTAACATCTCATTGATTGCTCCACTGACATTCACAGTCTTCACGGTCACTATTTGGGCAAATGGCTTTTAAGCAAAATATTTACTTGTTGCTTTGTATATATCATAAATCATTTTGAAAGCATTATAAATACAGTAACACAAAATCAATGTTCTAAGTAAACCGTTTTACATCTTTCATGGCACTAGATATGTAATTTAGGCCACAGGCACTGCTCTTGAGGCTAACAATGAAAATAGCTATTTTTATATTCACCTAAAGAGAAATTATTGTTAATGTACTAATCTCAACTTCGTAGAATCTGATTCCTTTCATTTCTAAAGTACTTTAATGTACCCATATTATACATAGCAAGCAAGAAAACAGTGGGGTGCAGAGAATTCATTTAAATGGCTGAACAACTTGCATTGAAACCTACTGTACTAACTGAAACTGTAACAAGTCATTTAGATTAAATGTGAAACTAGATACAAATTGTCCTTTCACATGGTAACATGTAACAGGTCATATGAACACCTGCATGCTGTTATGTATTTATATCTATGTTACTAGCCTTAATCCTTATCAAATCTCTATACCACAGGTTTTCAAACTCAGTCCTCAGAATCCCACACAGTGCATGTTTTGCAGGTAAACCAGCAGGTGCACAGGTGTATTAATTACTCTCTGACCATTTTAAAAGATCCACTGGTGGAGCTAATTATTTCACTTGTGATTCTGTGAGGAGACCTGCAAAACATGCACTGTGTGGGGTCCTGAGGACAGAGTTTGAGAACCTGTGCTCTATATTAACTAGAAAAAGGACAGAAAAAGTACTTTACTATGGGACACACTATAAAATGCTAACAGTTAAAATGCAACACTTTATTGATATATAAACTTTCCATGGACAAACATTGGGCGATATTCAATTGTTATATCATGCCCGATCCCCTGTCTAAAGTGATGGGAGATCGCGGTGCAGTATTCAGTTGATCTTTTTTCGTGGTCATCGCACCCATAGAGGTCTGGATTAACTGGTCACTTTTCACGCATTTTAGCTCGCCACACACAGAGGTGTTGACCTGAAATACTGGTGCCAGCAGCCATCATGTCAAAACGGACCAACAACTGAATTGCTTCATTGGGCACCATCTAGAGGCTGCCAGTGCAATAACAATTGAATATCACCCATAGAACAAAATGGGGAAAATATTTTGTATGGACCTCTGAATTAAATAACCCTAAATCAAAATAAACTGTATATGTGGGTCAGAGAGTCTTGTACCCCTGTTGCTTGTAGTAATTAAAAAAAACAAGTATATTTAGGGGGGGGGGGATTCTATGGGGGAGATTCAAATGTTTGAAAAGTCGGTTGGGTGTCTGTTTTTTCCTGTCTATTAGATAGGGAAAAACAGACTCCCAACTGACTTTTCAGACATTTGAATCTCCCCCTATTAGTCCCATTATTTAACAGGCATGAATTAACTCAGTAGTTCGCAAACCTTTTTGAGACATGGTGCCATAGAGTAGCAGATTTTTTTTTCATGGCACCCTTAGGTCAAAAGTTTATTTTTGAGACATTTAGAAAGACATATTCAATTACAGTAAGTAAAGCGTTTATACAGTATGTCATCCCTAGGTCCAGTTGTGTGGGATTAGAGACAAGATTTGCTTTAGATTGTCCATACTGTATGCAGTATTTTATGATTGGCAGCTGCAAGCACTGGTTTTGCCTTTTACATTGACCATAAATAATTTGAATTGGGACCACCAATCCAAGGCACCCCTGCAAATGTCCCACGGCACCCCAGGTTAGATGTGGTGCAAAAAATTGCACCACATGTCTATATATTCAGAACAATTCACATTTTTTTGAATCTTCTCAGAAAGAAGAATTTGCAATAAAATCATTTATTAATTGCAATAGTGAATACACTATTTATATGTTAATTTGCCCTTGTGGGCTTAAATATATAGGGAGAACGACACGGAATCTAAAAGTTCGGTTTTTAGAACACAGACGAAATATTATAAAAGGTTTTGTGAATCATGGGGTCTCTAAGCACTTTTTATATTCTCATAATAGAGATCCTAAAGGCATAAAAGTAATAGGCATTGAGACCATCAGCCCCACCTGTAGAGGGGGAGACAGATTTGGTAGGCTCTGCCATAGAGAGAATTTCTGGATACACAAATTGAGGTCACTTGTTCCAGGTGGTCTCAATGAGTGTATCGAGATAGATTAATAACATGTCCCATCTAATTTAGTTATAGTATTTTCAGGCTATATGAATACAATCAAAAGTTGGTTGTGCCTTGCGCCAATGTAACCATAATAGGGGTCATATAGCTCTGTTGATAGTGTAGTCTTAGTGTCCTTATGCACATTGGGTGTATTTATTGATCATGGTCTCCTTGGTATCTCTTTTTTATTTTAATTTTTTTTTTTTTTTTTTTTATTATTTTTTATTATTTTTTTGCAGGTCTTAAAAGTATTGATTCGGTAGGAAGTATCATCTTTGATGGTCTTTTTAATGCTGATTATTGTGGTACTTCATTTCAAGATATGACTACAATAGTTATGGACCAATAATTTAGAGATATGACAGGTTAAAAATTGCTAATGATATATTTAGGAACAACCATCTCTTCATTTATCCATAATTTACTATATATAGTTCATATCTGGAATGTTATTAGAGATAACTAAATCTTGGTGTATACATAAGGAGCCAGGACTCTAATATATGTGTAAATCCTAGCACTCACATCGTGCATTGATCAATATAGCTAGGACAGATATCGTATTATTTTTCTGTGTTTTTTTGTTTTGGATTCAAATTTATTGGTCTCAATTTTACTTTGTTAAGTGCCTATGACAATTTTTTTTTTTTTTTTAGTTAACTCCGCCATTGCTTTTTATTTTATTTTTCATTTTTATCTGTATTTATTTTATTCTATGTGTATAAAATTATGTTTTATATTAGCATACTATATTTGTTATAGTTGACCTAAGATATAGGTGTCTTTTAACAACCAGAGAATCAAGTACTAGTATGTGTGTAACCATCTGTGTATTATTAAATTGATTAAATCCACATGTATGGGCCCAATTAAGAGCCCTTTAAATACTATGCACTTTGCAGTAGGAGTCATCTTTGAGAAAGTCACGGGTCACGTGACGAAACGCGTCAGGACTCCTCCCCTACGTCTTTTCCACTGTACACCTATCCAGGTACCTTTGGCACGCAGATCCTCCTGCCTGTATTCTATCAGCGGCAGTAAGAGGTGACTACTCTTTTTGAAGATAATCCAACTGTGGGATCTGCACGGCGGCTAAAATTGGCCTCACCATCTTTCTACACTGCTGACTGTCGGCGGACGGTGCACGTCCAGGCAGTCCGAAAGAAATATCACAGTGCTGCTTGATCTTTGTGGACGGCTTACACCTGATCGGCTTTCCGTTTGCCGTATGCTCCTGCCTGCACGGCTTACATTGGAACATCAGGTAATTGAGCCAAATTCTGCGGCAAGTGGAGACGTTGATTCATCTCACGCACCCTCCAGCTGTATTATCTACAGGGCAAAATTTGGATTCACCCGGGGACGCTCGGGTTCACCAGCCCCTCTGGAGAGGTAATACCTTAAATTCCACACCGTCATTTATACAATAATTCTGATTGAAGTGCACACCCAAAACGTGCAGTCACTGTGACATTACCTGGAACTTTAATTTATTTCAATTTATTTTAGTTCAGTGGAAATTTGAATGTTATACATAAAATTGATTAAAGCATAGATAACCTATGCAATTTTATATCTATAAACATATGCATGTGGTAATTACGATAGCTACTATTAATAATTATCTACACCAGAAGGTTTTTATCAATTATTGTGAAAAATAAAAACTGTATATCCCCCTTTTTATATCTAATGGATTCTCTGGTTGTTTTTTGAATCTGTGAATACATGGAGTGTGGAATTTATGAGCGCCTCTATTAATTCTTTTTATTGGGCTAAATTCGATAGGAGTTCCGCATATCTCCTTATAGCGGCGAACGTATATCCACAATATCAGTTCCAGGTTCATCTCATTTGAGATTGATTAGTTTATAGTTTAACACAGGCGCAGCAAAAGAGGTTCTCTCTCACTTGTTTTGTATGGTTTTTTGCGTTGTTTTTGCAGCAGCCAGTGTAAATTGAATTTAAATTATTGTGTAATTGGTTATTTATACATAAAAATCTTTTATATTGTTTATCAATTAATAAATGGCGGAGCTAACTTGTTTTTCTGAACGTCTCAAAAGGAGACAGCAGTATGTGGAGGAACTCAATGATACCAGTGAGACCATGATTTCTTCCACAATACCAACAGACAGAGATAAAGAATTTAATGATTTGTTTTATAAATTGGAGGATTTGTTAAAGGCTGAGACACGTCACTGGTGGGATATGGTGACTTTACAAAAATATGTCAAAAGCCAAAAAATCCCTAGAGGATTAAGGATATTTAAAACTTTATCCTTTATAGATGATCCTAGTTTAAAGGAAAAGTGGGATACCCTACTTGATGGGTGCTCTTTTTCCCTGATGGGTTTACTCATAAACTACCGTAGTGACAAAATTAATTTAATTTCCAAAGAAATAGAGGAAACTAAAAAGTTATTACTAACCCATTCAGAACACCCACAATATAAGCATAATGATCAAAAATTAAACCATAAACTAGAAGTATTTGAGAGGGATATTATAGATGGGAAAAACCGTAAGTTTGAACGAGATAATGACGATTACACTAGTAATCAGGTACGAACATATAATAAGAAACAGAACTATAGAGGAAGACCTAGGAGCAGATCTAATTGGAGGCAACAACAGACCAATCGCTCTAATTCACGTTCTTTTCAGAGACGACAATCTGATAATTATCAAAGAGAAAGATCATCTCAAAATACACAGGATATGTATCAAGCGGAAGCAATGGTGGTGAGGCCGAAACAAAATTTCCGTCTCAACACCAATGCTGTAAATTCAATACAAACAACATATAAAAATAGCTCAGTTTTTTTAGAACAACAGGGACAAAACGACAGAGCTCTGTCCCCATATTACCACCAGAACAGGTACAATGCATTACGTACAAATACCCCCAAAAGAGGAAGAGACCCAAGCATAGAGGCCAACGAGGAGGGTCTAGAGTGCAGAGGAAAAAAGAGAGACTTGAAGTATTGAAAAAATCTAACATATATAATTTGTCCTCAACAGAGCTAAGTCTGGATGACCATAAACTTCTGAGTCGTGGTCTTAAATTTGCCCCGACTAAACCTCCAGATCTGTTTAATTTATTTGTTGATTTGAATAGATACGTTCGTTCATTAACGAGAAAAAGATATTTTGCCTCTAAGAAATTAGACAAAATGCAAATAACAGGCTCATCTATTATATTAGACGATCAAGATTACACTGCCATTGAATTACTTGAGTCATTACAATTAGAGAGCAATGTCTCTTCAGGTCTGACGCCGTTATTTAGTACAGTTAGATCCGGTGAGAGACTTAATAAATTCAAAAATAGGTCTCAATTCTTTCCACTGCACTCTAAGAGCCCCCAGATAGATATATTCTATAAAAAGACCTTAGATGATCTTGATGCCTTATGTTCCAGGGAAGCAAAAATTGTTAAATACAAACAGAATTTACATATAAGAGAAAGAAAGTCTTTACAGAAATTAATGAGAGACCCCTCCCTTGTTATTAAGCCAGCTGACAAGGGAGGGGGTATCGTTATTCAGGATACAGCTGATTACCTTTTAGAGGCAAAAAGACAGTTGGGTGACACCAACTTTTACACTAAATTGATGGGGAATCCCACTAAGGTCTATCTGAATTCTCTCACCATGTTGGTACAGGATGCATTTAATGATGGAGTTGTGACGAGAGAGGAAATGAATTATTTGATTCCTTCACATCCCATCACTCCCACTTATTATCACCTTCCAAAAATTCATAAATCACTTACTACACCCCCGGGTCGACCTATTATTTCCGGTGTTGGGTCCCTCACAGCTAATTTATCACATTTTGTTGATTTCTTTTTGCAACCACTTGCTACTTCACTACGTTCTCACATAAAAGACACCACTTCCTTTTTAAATTTAATTTCTGAAATCAAATGGAAAGATACATATTTTTTTGTCACTTGTGATGTCAGTGCACTTTATTCAAACATTCCCCACATCAATGGGGTAGCCATTATTGAACAATATTTGAAGAAATCCGAGTTTTTATCGGAAAAATTGCAAAAATTCATTGTAGACTCAATATCGTTTATTTTATCGCACAATTATTTTTTCTTTGATAACACTTATTATTTACAGACACTGGGGACGGCCATGGGGACGAGGTTCGCGCCCAGTTTCGCCTACCTATACATGGGCGCCTTTGAAGACGCCCATGTGTGGGGGAGGAACTTGGGTGCGGACCTCGTCTTCTATGGCCGTTACATAGATGATTTGTTTTTCATTTTTGAAGGGGATTATTCACTTTGCACCAATATCACTTCACTTCTTAATAATAACGAGTTTAATGTACAGTTCACTGGCACAACAGATAGAAGGTCCATTTCCTTTCTCGATATTACTCTTTCTATATTGGAAGAGAATATAGTGACCAAGACTTTCAGAAAAGAAGTGGACAATTATAACTTTCTTCACTTTGAAAGTATGCACTTTAAACCCTGGATGAGAAACATTCCATCAGGACAACTACGCCGATTACGACGCAATTGCAGTAAACAGGAAGATTTTGATGCACAAGCTTTTGAACTCATGACTGCCCTTAAAGATAGAGGTTATCCTGCAGATCTAGTTAATTCTGCGTTAGAAAAACCAATAAATTAGATCGGGCACAGCTTCTTAATTATAAGACAGAGAATATATCCTTCAAAGAGGATATACCGCATTTTTTCTCTAAATATAACAGTGCTTCAGGAAAAATCAAAAAGGTTTTGTCTAACAATTTCCCCATTTTATTGACAGATAAGATTCTCAAACCAATTATAGGTCCTTCTCCGTCTGTTATATTTAAAAAATCAGAAAATTTGAGACATCATCTTGCCCCGAGTCTCTTTATTGACAAGAGAACGACGGATAAGAAGTTAGAAAATTCGTCAGTCCCCTGGCTTATAAGTAGACCCAATGGTTGTTATAGATGTGGTGCAAAAAATTGCACCACATGTCTATATATTCAGAACAATTCACATTTTTTTGAATCTTCTCAGAAAGAAGAATTTGCAATAAAATCATTTATTAATTGCAATAGTGAATACACTATTTATATGTTAATTTGCCCTTGTGGGCTTAAATATATAGGGAGAACGACACGGAAGCTAAAAGTTCGTTTTTTAGAACACAGACGAAATATTATAAAAGGTTTTGTGAATCATGGGGTCTCTAAGCACTTTTTATATTCTCATAATAGAGATCCTAAAGGCATAAAAGTAATAGGCATTGAGACCATCAGCCCCACCTGTAGAGGGGGAGACAGATTTGGTAGGCTCTGCCATAGAGAGAATTTCTGGATACACAAATTGAGGTCACTTGTTCCAGGTGGTCTCAATGAGTGTATCGAGATAGATTAATAACATGTCATATCTAATTTAGTTATAGTATTTTCAGGCTATATGAATACAATCAAAAGTTGGTTGTGCCTTGCGCCAATGTAACCATAATAGGGGTCATATAGCTCTGTTGATAGTGTAGTCTTAGTGTCCTTATGCACATTGGGTGTATTTATTGATCATGGTCTCCTTGGTATCTCTTTTTTATTTTTATTTTATTTTTATTTTTTTATTATTTTTTATTATTTTTTGCAGGTCTTAAAAGTATTGATTCGGTAGGAAGTATCACCTTTGATGGTCTTTTTAATGCTGATTATTGTGGTACTTCATTTCAAGATATGACTACAATAGTTATGGACCAATAATTTAGAGATATGACAGGTTAAAAATTGCTAATGATATATTTAGGAACAACCATCTCTTCATTTATCCATAATTTACTATATATAGTTCATATCTGGAATGTTATTAGAGATAACTAAATCTTGGTGTATACATAAGGAGCCAGGACTCTAATATATGTGTAAATCCTAGCACTCACATCGTGCATTGATCAATATAGCTAGGACAGATATCGTATTATTTTTCTGTGTTTTTTTGTTTTGGATTCAAATTTATTGGTCTCAATTTTACTTTGTTTAGTGCCTATGACAATTTATTTATATATTTTTTTATTTTTTTTTAGTTAACTCCGCCATTGCTTTTTATTTTATTTTTCATTTTTATCTGTATTTATTTTATTCTATGTGTATAAAATTATGTTTTATATTAGCATACTACATTTGTTATAGATGACCTAAGATATAGGTGTCTTTTAACAACTAGAGAATCAAGTACTAGTATGTGTGTAACCATCTGTGTATTATTAAATTGATTAAATCCACATGTATGGGCCCAATTAAGAGCCCTTTAAATACTATGCACTTTGCAGTAGGAGTCATCTTTGAGAAAGTCACGGGTCACGTGACGAAACGCGTCAGGACTCCTCCCCTACGTCTTTTCCACTGTACACCTATCCAGGTACCTTTGGCACGCAGATCCTCCTGCCTGTATTCTATCAGCGGCAGTAAGAGGTGACTACTCTTTTTGAAGATAATCCAACTGTGGGATCTGCACGGCGACTAAAATTGGCCTCACCATCTTTCTACACTGCTGACTGTCGGCGGACGGTGCACGTCCAGGCAGTCCGAAAGAAATATCACAGTGCTGCTTGATCTTTGTGGACGGCTTACACCTGATCGGCTTTCCGTTTGCCGTATGCCTCTGCCTGCACGGCTTACATTGGAACATCAGGTAATTGAGCCAAATTCTGCGGCAAGTGGAGACGTTGATTCATCTCACGCACCCTCCAGCTGTATTATCTACAGGACAAAATTTGGATTCACCCGGGGACGCTCGGGTTCACCAGCCCCTCTGGAGAGGTAATACCTTAAATTCCACACCGTCATTTATACAATAATTCTGATTGAAGTGCACACCCAAAACGTGCAGTCACTGTGACATTACCTGGAACTTTAATTTATTTCAATTTATTTTAGTTCAGTGGAAATTTGAATGTTATACATAAAATTGATTAAAGCATAGATAACCTATGCAATTTTATATCTATAAACATATGCATGTGGTAATTACGATAGCTACTATTAATAATTATCTACACCAGAAGGTTTTTATCAATTATTGTGAAAAATAAAAACTGTATATCCCCCTTTTTATATCTAATGGATTCTCTGGTTGTTTTTTGAATCTGTGAATACATGGAGTGTGGAATTTATGAGCGCCTCTATTAATTCTTTTTATTGGGCTAAATTCGATAGGAGTTCCGCATATCTCCTTATAGCGGCGAACGTATATCCACAATATCAGTTCCAGGTTCATCTCATTTGAGATTGATTAGTTTATAGTTTAACACAGGCGCAGCAAAAGAGGTTCTCTCTCACTTGTTTTGTATGGTGCCATAGAGTAGCAGATTTTTTTTTCATGGCACCCTTAGGTCAAAAGTTTATTTTTGAGACATTTAGAAAGACATATTCAATTACAGTAAGTAAAGCGTTTATACAGTATGTCATCCCTAGGTCCAGTTGTGTGGGATTAGAGACAAGATTTGCTTTAGATTGTCCATACTGTATGCAGTATTTTATGATTGGCAGCTGCAAGCACTGGTTTTGCCTTTTACATTGACCATAAATAATTTGAATTGGGACCACCAATCCAAGGCACCCCTGCAAATGTCCCACGGCACCCCAGGTTGCCACAGCACACAGTTTGAGGACCACTGAATTAACTGTTTCTGGGCATTAAGCCATAGAATCTGGGATAAGTTCCTGGACCGATGAGTTAACACAATCTCAGCACCCAATAACAGGTAGTTTACCAGAGTTTTCTTTTCTGGCCTTTAGACAGTTGCTCCTATTGGTGTATGGTAGTTAGAAATTGAATTTCCAAGAAAACTGTATGTATTGACTTTCTAAGCCAATACATTCCCCCAGTCAAACAGGTAAGGAGCCATTGGCTTAGAAAGACAGTATGGGTACTGTGTATGTCTGACATATTAGTCTATTCATCTGTCCTGTTAGTTTGTTTCCCAGTCTTACTTGTAATACCCCTTTTCCACCCCCTACTCCCCCCCCCCTAAAAAAAAATAAGAATTTACTTACCGATAATTCTATTTCTCGTAGTCCGTAGTGGATGCTGGGGACTCCGTAAGGACCATGGGGAATAGCGGCTCCGCAGGAGACTGGGCACAAAAGTAAAGCTTTAGAACTACCTGGTGTGCACTGGCTCCTCCCCCTATGACCCTCCTCCAAGCCTCAGTTAGGATACTGTGCCCGGACGAGCGTACACAATAAGGAAGGATTTTGAATCCCGGGTAAGACTCATACCAGCCACACCAATCACACCGTATAACTCGTGATCTAAACCCAATTAACAGCATGATAACAGAGGAGCCTCTAGAAAAGATGGCTCACTACAGCAATAACCCGATTTTTTGGTAACAATAACTATGTACCAGTATTGCAGACAATCCGCACTTGGGATGGGCGCCCAGCATCCACTACGGACTACGAGAAATAGAATTATCGGTAAGTAAATTCTTATTTTCTCTAACGTCCTAAGTGGATGCTGGGGACTCCGTAAGGACCATGGGGATTATACCAAAGCTCCCAAACGGGCGGGAGAGTGCGGATGACTCTGCAGCACCAAATGAGAGAACTCCAGGTCCTCCTCAGCCAGGGTATCAATTTTGTAGAATTTTACAAACGTATTTGCTCCTGACCAAGTAGCTGCTCGGCAAAGTTGTAAAGCCGAGACCCCTCGGGCAGCCGCCCAAGATGAGCCCACCTTCCTTGTGGAGTGGGCATTTACAGATTTTGGCTGTGGCAGGCCTGCCACAGAATGTGCAAGCTGAATTGTACTACAAATCCAACGAGCAATAGTCTGCTTAGAAGCAGGAGCACCCAGCTTGTTGGGTGCATACAGGATAAACAGCAAGTCAGATTTTCTGACTCCAGCCGTCCTGGAAACATATATTTTCAGGGCCCTGACAACGTCTAGCAACTTGGAGTCCTCCAAGTCCCTAGTAGCCGCAGGCACCACAATAGGTTGGTTCAGGTGAAACGCTGAAACCACCTTAGGGAGAAACTGAGGACGAGTCCTCAATTCCGCCCTGTCCGAATGGAAAATCAGATAAGGGCTTTTACATGATAAAGCCGCCAATTCTGACACGCGCCTGGCCCAGGCCAGGGCCAACAGCATGACCACTTTCCATGTGAGATATTTTAACTCCACAGATTTAAGTGGTTCAAACCAATGTGACTTTTGGAACCCAAAAACTACATTGAGATCCCAAAGTGCCACTGGAGGCACAAAAGGAGGCTGTATATGCAGTACCCCTTTTACAAACGTCTGAACTTCAGGGACTGAAGCTAGTTCTTTTTGGAAGAAAATTGACAGGGCCGAAATTTGAACCTTAATGGACCCCAATTTCAGGCCCATAGACACTCCTGTTTGCAGGAAATGTAGGAATCGACCCAGTTGAATTTCCTCCGTCGGGCCTTACTGGCCTCGCACCACGCAACATATTTTCGCCAAATGCGGTGATAATGTTTTGCGGTTACATCCTTCCTGGCTTTGATCAGGATAGGGATGACTTCATCCGGAATGCCTTTTTTCCTTCAGGATCCGGCGTTCAACCGCCATGCCGTCAAACGCAGCCGCGGTAAGTCTTGGAACAGACAGGGTCCTTGCTGGAGCAGGTCCCTTCTTAGAGGTAGAGGCCACGGATCCTCCGTGAGCATCTCTTGAAGTTCCGGTTACCAAGTCCTTCTTGGCCAATCCGGAGCCACGAATATAGTGCTTACTCCTCTCCATCTTATCAATCTCAGTACCTTGGGTATGAGAGGCAGAGGAGGGAACACATACACTGACTGGTACACCCACGGTGTTACCAGAGCGTCTACAGCTATTGCCTGAGGGTCCCTTGACCTGGCGCAATACCTGTCGAGTTTTTCCCAACAGTTTATAATCATGTGGAAGACTTCTGGGTGAAGTCTCCACTCTCCCGGGTGGAGGTCGTGTCTGCTGAGGAAGTCTGCTTCCCAGTTGTCCACTCCCGGAATGAATACTGCTGACAGTGCTATCACATGATTTTCCGCCCAGCGAAGAATCCTTGCAGCTTCTGCCATTGCCCTCCTGCTTCTTGTGCCACCCTGTCTGTTTACGTGGGTGACTGCCGTGATGTTGTCCGACTCGATCAACACCGGCTGACCTTGAAGCAGAGGTCTTGCTAAGCTTAGAGCATTGTAAATGGCCCTTAGCTTCAGGATATTTATGTGAAGTGATGTCTCCAGGCTTGACCATAAGCCCTGGAAATTCCTTCCCTGTGTGACTGCTCCCCAGCCTCGCAGGCTGGCATCCGTGGTCACCAGGACCCAGTCCTGAATGCCGAATCTGCGGCCCTCTAGAAGATGAGCACTCTGCAACCACCACAGGAGGGACACCCTTGTCCTTGGTGACAGGGTTATCCGCTGATGCATCTGAAGATGCGACCCGGACCATTTGTCCAGCAGGTCCCACTGGAAAGTTCTTGTGTGGAATCTGCCGAATGGGATTGCTTCGTAGGAAGCCACCATTTTACCCAGAACCCTTGTGCATTGATGCACTGAGAGTTGGCTCGGTTTTAGGAGGTTCCTGACTAGCTCGGATAACTCCCTGGCTTTCTCCTCTGGGAGAAACACCTTTTTCTGGACTGTGTCCAGGATCATCCCTAGGAACAGAAGACGAGTCGTCGGAACCAGCTGCGATTTTGGAATATTGAGAATCCAATCGTGCTGCCGCAACACTACCTGAGATAGTGCTACACCGACCTCCAACTGGTCCCTGGATCTTACCCTTATCAGGGAATCGTCCAAGTAAGGGATAACTAAAATTCCCTTCCTTCGAAGGAATATCATCATTTCGGCCATTACCTTGGTAAAGACCCGGGGTGCCGTGGACCATCCATACGGCAGCGTCTGAACTGATAGTGACAGTTCTGTACCATAAACCTGAGGTACCCTTGGTGAGAAGGGTAAATTGGGACATGAAGGTAAGCATCCTTGATGTCCCGAGACATCATGTAGTCCCCTTCTTCCAGGTTCGCAATCACTGCTCTGAGTGACTCAATCTTGAATTTGAACCTCTGTATGTAAGTGTTCAAAGATTTTAGATTTAGAATCGGTCTCACCGAGCCGTCCGGCTTCGGTACCACAACAGTGTGGAATAATACCCCGTTCCCTGTTGCAGGAGGGGTACCTTGATTATCACCTGCTGGGAATACAGCTTGTGAATGGCTTCCAAAACTGTCTCCCTGTCAGAAGGAGACATCGGTAAAGCCGACTTTAGGAAACGGCGAGGGGGAGACGTCTCGAATTCCAATTTGTACCCCTGAGATATCACCTGAAGGATCCAGGGGTCTACTTGCGAGTGAGCCCACTGCGCGCTGAAATTCATTGAGACGGGCCCCCCACCGTGCCTGATTCTGCTTGTAAAGCCCCAGCGTCATACTGAGGGCTTGGCAGAGGCGGGAGAGGGTTTCTGTTCCTGGGAACTGGCTGATTTCTGCAGCCTTTTTCCTCTCCCTCTGTCACAGGGCAGAAATGAGGAACCTTTTGCCCGCTTGTCCACGAAAAGACTGCGCCTAATAATACGGCGTCTTCTCATGTTGAGAGGCGACCTGGGGTACAAACGTGGATTTCCCAGCTGTTGCCGTGGCCACCAGGTCTGAAAGACCGACCCCAAATAACTCCTCCCCTTAATAAGGCAATACTTCCAAATGCCGTTTGGAATCCGCATCACCTGACCACTGTCGTGTCCATAACCCTCTACTGGTAGAAATGGACAACGCACTTAGACTTGATGCCAGTCGGCAAATATTCCGCTGTGCATCACGCATATATAGAAATGCATCTTTCAAATGCTCTATAGGCAATAATATACTGTCCCTATCTAGGGTATCAATATTTTCAGTCAGGGAATCCGACCACGCCAACCCAGCACTGCACATCCAGGCTGAGGCGATTGCTGGTCGCAGTATAACACCAGTATGTGTGTAAATACATTTTAGGATACCCTCCTGCATTCTATCAGCAGGATCCTTAAGGGCGGCCATCTCAGGAGAGGGTAGAGCCCTTGTTCTTACAAGCGTGTGAGCGCTTTATCCACCCTAGGGGGTGTTTCCCAACGCACCCTAACCTCTGGCGGGAAAGGATATAATGCCAATAACATTTTAGAAATTATCAGTTGTTATCGGGGGAAACCCACGCATCATCACACACCTCATTTAATTTCTCAGATTCAGGAAAACTACAGGTAGTTTTTCCTCACCGAACATAATACCCCTTTTTGGTGGTACTCGTATTATCAGAAATGTGTAAAACATTTTTCATTGCCTCAATCATGTAACGTGTGGCCCTACTGGAAGTCACATTTGTCTCTTCACCGTCGACACTGGAGTCAGTATCCGTGTCGGCGTCTATATCTGCCATCTGAGGTAACGGGCGCTTTAGAGCCCCTGACGGCCTATGAGACGTCTGGACAGGCACAAGCTGAGTAGCCGGCTGTCTCATGTCAACCACTGTCTTTTATACAGAGCTGACACTGTCACGTAATTCCTTCCAACAGTTCATCCACTCAGGTGTCGACCCCCTAGAGGGTGACATCACTATTACAGGCAATCTGCTCCATCTCCACATCATTTTTCTCCTCATACATGTCGACACAAATGTACCGACACACAGCACACACACAGGGAATGCTCTGATAGAGGACAGGACCCCACTAGCCCTTTGGGGAGACAGAGGGAGAGTTTGCCAGCACACACCAGAGCGCTATATATATACAGGGATAACCTTATATAAGTGTTTTCCCCCTTATAGCTGCTGTATTGTTAATACTGCGCCTAATTAGTGCCCCCCTCTCTTTTTTAACCCTTTCTGTAGTGTAGTGACTGCAGGGGAGAGCCAGGGAGCTTCCCTCCAACGGAGCTGTGAGGGAAAATGGCGCCAGTGTGCTGAGGAGATAGGCTCCGCCCCTTTTCCGCGGACTTTTCTCCTGCTTTTTTATGGATTCTGGCAGGGGTTAAAATTCATCCATATAGCCCTGGGGGCTATATGTGATGTATTTTCGCCAGCCAAGGTGTTTTTATTGCTGCTCAGGGCGCCCCCCCCTAGCGCCCTGCACTCTCAGTGACCGAAGTGTGAAGTGTGCTGAGGAGCAATGGCGCACAGCTGCAGTGCTGTGCGCTACCTTGGTGAAGACAGGACGTCTTCTGCCGCCGATTTTCCGGACCTCTTCTGTCTTCTGGCTCTGTAAGGGGGCCGGCGGCGCGGCTCTGGGACCCATCCATGGCTGGGCCTGTGATCGTCCCTCTGGAGCTAATGTCCAGTAGCCTAAGAAGCCCAATCCACTCTGCACGCAGGTGAGTTCGCTTCTTCTCCCCTTAGTCCCTCGATGCAGTGAGCCTGTTGCCAGCAGGTCTCACTGAAAATAAAAAACCTAAAACTAAACTTTTCACTAAGCAGCTCAGGAGAGCCCCTAGTGTGCACCCTTCTCGTTCGGGCACAAAAATCTAACTGAGGCTTGGAGGAGGGTCATAGGGGGAGGAGCCAGTGCACACCAGGTAGTTCTAAAGCTTTACTTTTGTGCCCAGTCTCCTGCGGAGCCGCTATTCCCCATGGTCCTTACGGAGTCCCCAGCATCCACTTAGGACGTTAGAGAAACCAGGTCTGAATTGGGTAACTGAAAACAGTTTCAAGCTGTGTCACGGCAGCTTGGAAACCCGTTTCTGCAGGCTGGACCCATGTTATTCGCTCTGCTAGCGCTTGGAGATTACATCATCTCCAAGTGCCGGTATTCTGGCTCTTCCTATGCTTTAAGCTTGACTTGGGTCAGATGACCCAGGTCACACATTCACACAGCAGGCTACCCAGGTCAGTGCCGGGTTTTACCCTGGTAGCTACTAGAGTTGGATTCCCAAGTAACATGACCCGGGTTATTTTTTTCTGACCCTTTCCCACCACAACTTGACGTGGGTTGCCCCAGCAATAACCGTTGTTATAAGTTTGGTAGAAAAAGGCTGTGAGTCTATTTTTTCTGAAAGTCCATCTCCCAGCTCTGTTGCTGTGTTTGTCTCCCAGGCCTGACAGTCTGTATGTCTGTCCTGTTAACTTAACTCCCAATCCAATATGGTAGCATCTAGTTTGCTTTCGTGGAGAGGACCTTTCCCATAAGCCCCAGGGTCCATGTCACAAACGATTTGGAATAGTAACCTGTGGCGAGCGAAGCGGAGTGAGACACCGAGCCTGAAGGGTGGCGAGCGTCCAATGGTGCATGGATAAAATGAAATAACCTCAAACAAATGGAGAATTGATCAAACATTTAGGTGCTGTAAGGGCGGAAGTTATCTACTGCCCTCTCCTTGTGTCACTTCCCAGTCCTGATCATGAAGAGAAAATATACGCAACCAATTCAATATTTGTCTGTCCCTTCAGTCTGTTTCTTAGCCCTGTTTGTGAGTCTATTCTGTCTGTCAGTCTGTCTACCAGGTCTGTCCTGTCAATAAATCAGCACAAGCTATGTTGAATGTTTTTGTAATGCACTGTAGTCTACTATCACTGTAGAAATGCTGCCCCTGCTTGACCCATGTCTTCTTTCACTTTTTGCATTCAAATAAACCTCCAGATATTTTTAATAAACCTCCAGATCTTTGCATTAGCATTAACTTGACATAATTATATAACATAAGTATCTTTTTCATGTTTCAGTAATATACATAATACTTTGGGGGTTTACTCAAACATTAATTGGAGCAGATTAATTATTTCATTGATTGTAATTATGTGTGTCTACTCATACAAATATAGCAGAGAACACTTACACCAAGAAGGTTAAAGTGTCTGGATCATCTGGGAATATGGCTACGTCTTGGGTGCCTCATATGTATTCAGTACATTATGTTTCCCAATGACCTACTTTGTACAGTGCTGTATGTTGAATTTGTGGCAAAACTGCTTCACCAGACACTGCACTGCAGGAATGTACAAGTAGATAACATAATTAAATACATAATTTCAGTGAGAGAAAATCATAAATTTAGCTCATATGTTAACCTCAGCTTATTTGCTGTGCTGTACAAATGTCGTTCAGGCATTTGAAATAAAACAAAATATACAAAACTGAGTTATAATTTATATGGCTGTCCATTTGGGAGCTATTGGTATATTATTCATGTGGAGTTCTCAACACAACAAAATTCAGTAAAACAACTAGGGCATATGTAATGCATCTAATATTATCTAAGGAAGCAGCAAAGCTAGGAGATCACCTGGAAGACCTTGTTTTATTAACAGAATAAACTGTTTTTTTGTGCTGTGATAATATTCTGTCAGCCACAGGATAGGGAACACTGTGCAATTTTTTCAAACCTTTCATACACAATTCTTTACAACATATTATGTTTTTAAGCTTCCTTGAATAGATTTGCAGAAAAAAAGACATGCATAAAATCAAGTTCTTCATATTATTCTGTCAGTATATTTTTTTTAGTTTTTTTTATCTTAAATGTAAATTAATAAAAACTGTCTGTACTAACATCAAATGTAGTTTATTGTAGCAACAGTATGTTTAATAAACTGTCTTAATAGTCAATTCTTGTGGTCAAAGATCCAGTTTCTATGACAACAGTGTTTCCAAGTAACTAGAAGACACTTGTTGCCCTACAATGTAATACTTATATGAATAGTTGAGCTTGGTATATATACAAGTGAATTGTAGGTTATGGGGCTGTTAATAGGGTATTGGGTTAAGACTGTATATCGGTGATAACAAAGTCAAAATTGTTGTAACACAAATTTCAGATCAAAGCGTGACTGATTTTATACTTGATTTTACCGTGTGACACTCCAGTGATACAATCTTTGATTCACGCTGGTCTGTGGATGGCATTCTGCTTTGTATTTGTAAACTTGCATTCGCTAATGTTATAGTATAACTAGAGTTGGAATGACAATGGGCACTTGTGTTAATTTTGACAAGGATTTTAAATGTAGTTCTTGTCTTAGTTGCTTTTTTTTTTTTTTTGCTTTGTTTTAGTAAAGATTTAGTCTAATTTAGTCTAAAATTAGTCATGAAATAAACAGTCGTCGATGAGTACTTTTGGTCAAAATTTTTGATTACAAAATTAACACTGTGTGTAGCATGTTTCATAAATAACTGAACACAATTAATGCTAAAGACCTGGTTTAGGATAGGCTGCAGTTTTGTAACCCAGGCACAAAATTGTGGTTTCACATGTCATACATATCTTAAGAAGTGTATCTGGTGATGCAGCCAAAACTAGCTATGCTGTGTCTCCGGAGATCATGCTAAATATATGTGTGCACACCCTACTGTACTCTTCTTGCACATGCACACCCCTATGTCACCTCTTCAGGTGTAGGGGACACAAATGTAAGTAATATAAGAGTACATATACAATAGAATTGTTGTGCGCTTGCAGAATATTGCAAAGTAGGTTTGCGAAGGACAAAATGTACCAAACATGAAACCACAGGTCGAGCGCAGCAAATAATCCATAGATAAATATTGAAAAGTTCTCCATTGTAGTCTAGAATACTGATATAAATGAGGAATGATTATCATAATCCACCGAATTAAACTGAAGATAATCATCCCTCATTAACAGTGAAAGTTTATTGGCATCTAAGATTCCAGATAGAAAAAAATAATTAATTTATATATTTCATTAAGCAGAAGGTAGGTGTGTGACCTTTTTTGATGTGTCATCTTCAAGTTTAAATACCACATTAAATATTTATAAGCCGGTCCCCTTAAAAGTATTTCAAAATCCGCATATTAATCACTTAAATAGGAAGCAATGCATATAATGCACCAATATTACATACAGACCTCAAATACAAATATTTTCTAAATATAATAAAAACATTGTAACCTTGAATTCTATTTTCATGCTGCATCTAATGGCAATGTTTTCTTACTATTATAATCGTAAAAAAAAAGTTGAAATTGATCTCATAATGGGTAAATTATACTGTGCAATCCCCTTCTGCTTCTAAAGAGATCAATTAAACATTCATTTAACATTGGCACATACTGTAGAATGAGTAGCGTTTACAGCTGTGTATTAGTAATGTTCCATCATTTACTTTCACCGGAACACCTAATTTATCAGATGAATACATACTAATGTTAAAGGATCACAGACGTACATGCTGTTATACCTAGCATGCCTAGAAACTCCACAGCCACTATGAAGGTTTATGCTTAGAAAAACATAGGTGGTGGAGATCAATATAATAATTTACAGGATATACTGTAGATGTATCTTAGATTAATCTTTTAGGAATCCTAAACATGGATGTCAGATATGAAATATGTAGCAGATATACCATTTTCCCTTAGTACATTGGCTACCTAATTGTATTGTTTTCCTGGTTTATAATGAATTCCTTTCTCTTTCCTTTGTTTGTCATACTTATCTGCTCTGCAACACAAGTGCATTGTATAGCCAAGTATTATGTATGCATAAGACTTGATTTTAATTGTGAAATTAATATGCAGATTTTAATTGGTTTTATGGGACGGGGTATTACAGTATGTCATGGATGCTCGTGCTTTAAGATAGCAACATGTCAAAACAATACACCTATAGTTTATCTTTTAGAACTGGTATTCCGTGGAGATCTACTTTCTACTTTGCACTGTTAGAAACTCCATCCACATATCTGATAAGATATTACCCAAATTCATCATACACAGCTTTTGCCACCTGTCTTCAAATAAAGACTGAAATCCTCCTTCCTAGATACGATCAGTGCAATAGTGTTATCTCCAGACTCTGTTCTCAGGAAATAAAAGAGTACAGTTTTTACTGAAACTGCTGTTCAGCAAACTTGAACAATGGGACAAGTTCAGTTTAACACTGTCATTTCTAGAACCTAGAGTATGTCTAGAGGGAACAGCAGCTACAACTAGGGTTTGGTGTAAATTTGGATGTAAGCTTTTTTTTTTTGGCAACAGTGCTTTCTTGTACTGCATAAAATATTCATACTTATGCAGATTTGGACACATTTTGCTCTCCTTATGTTTAGTGAAGTAGAATGGGGGAAGAGAGGGCGGTATCCAGACTCCAGGTCGACGTCACTTAGGTCGACCCCTTTTAGGTCGACAGGGACTATGTTGGCACCATAAATAGGTCGACATGACCATTAGGTCGACATGTACAAGGTCGACATGGAAAAGGTCGACATGAGTTTTTCACTTAAAAAAAAAAGGTTTTTACTTTTTCATACGTTATGATCCACGTGTACTACAATTGGGAACAGTATGAGGGTACACGGTGCACTAATTGGGGTTCCCGGTCACGTTATGAAGAAAACGACACCAAAACAACATTAAAAACTTATGTCGACCTTTTTCCCTGTCGACCTGATGGCTGTGTCGACCTAATTCTGGTGTTGACATAGTCACTGTCGACCAATGGGTGTCGACCTAATGTCTGTTGACCTAGACATTATCGACCCTGAGTCCCATACCCGAGTTGGCATGCAAGAACTGATCAGGTGCAGAAGATGCATACACACCTGTCAGGACAGTTATAGCTATAAATGAAATGGAATTCACATGTACTGTACATTAAGCGCACAATAATTTGAATGCAGTCTCATAATTACTGGTAGCTTTATCACTAATGAACTATTACTATAAATCTACAGTATTTTTCTTTAAAACAAATTCAATATATACAAAATACACAATACTGTAAACCTCACCTAAAATGCAATCTGCGAGCACTCTACAAATGTTCCTGTAAGTATGGTCCATTAACCAGAAACCAATGTCCAGAACACTATGAAATTTGATGAAGACTCTGAAAATGATTTGAATGTTGTTAACCCGGGTGACATCTGAGCCTGTTAGGGCCGTTACAGTTTTACACAGCTCAGACAGCAACATCGCAGCACTGATATGTGTATAATGATATCACACACTATGTCTGTTCCACAACCGTGTATGCTTAGGGACATATACTGTAAATTGATTTATTTCACCAATGTAGTATACTGAGTCAGCATGCTATTTCCCCCTCCATAAGGCAAATACAGCTCTCACAGCTTAAACTGTAAGCAAAGAACCAGTCTACATGTTGCAGCTGCTTCTCCCTTTAACTGCATTATGCTGCTCAGTGGCGCCCCCAGCTCTTCTGTCCCAGGGATCTATTCACGAAGCAGTGAAAAGTGTGGAGAAGTGAGCAAGTGTGAGAAGTTGCCCATGGCAACCAATCAGCATTGAAATAACATTTATAATTTGCATACTATACAATTGTACGGAGCAGCTGATTGGTTGCCATGGGCAACTTCTCCACATGCTCACTTCTCCACTCTTTACACTGCTTCATGAATAGACCCCTCAGAGGCTACAGCTGTCACCCCTCCAACTGCTCTTTTTTTTTTAATCAACTTTATTTAAATGGCACATCTATGGCACCTCTATGGATCTCTATGGCCTAATTTGAGTAGGATGTTACTGGCCACAAAAATAGCTGTTGCCAGAATCTCCTGTAAAGTAATAGTTTGTGATGGCAGCATATTACCTGTGGGTGGGACAGGTTTTTAAGAGATTCCTTACAACTGCAGTGAGTTACATATTAGAGAATTATTTATTTTCTGTTGACAATATTTTTCTTTTTCTAAAAATAATATTCTACTTTTTCATTTTAACAATGTAGTGACATTTCTATTGATATTTTATTGAGTGCAATAATTGTATTAGTGCTCACTACTTTGTTTTTCAGGGGACAAACACCCACTGCTTAGAATCCAGACTCACAGGAAAATTACTGCGATTTACGTCAATTTGCAAATTGCAGCCTATTTGGCATCAATATTCAATATTTTGTTACCAATAAAGAAAAGAAAGCTATGGACAATGATCAGAACATGGAAAAAGATTGCTGCCACACACCTATTTGTGGCTAATAGTCATAACCAGCAAACGTACAGTAATAATGTTATATAGTCATCTATTTTCTTGCTCAATACCACTCGTGAGATTTTTGCTCACCTTGGGTCCATTGACACATTTTTAAAGCTGCGCAAAAAAAGAAAAAAGCATACTACAGACAGGGAAGCAATGTACCACACTTTTAGGCAGCACCACCTATATACATACAAATACAACTGCCCTACCAAACCATAGCTGTGGCATGAATAGAGGTACTGTAGAGTTTAATGTAGAACATTGAATCCAATTCTGCTGTCTGTTTGACATAAAGGACTTTATTCAAAATTAGCAGTAAATCATAAAACTAAGAAAACAAAGGAGCAATTTGCACATTGGCAAAATAATGTGGTACTGCAGGTCGGGCAGATTTATTTTGTGCAGAGAGATTTAGGGGTATATTCAATTGAAGTCGGATCCATGCCAACATTCATTTGTCGGAATGGATCCAACCTGGGCTATTCAAAGCAATCTCAATTTGACTTTAAAAAAAGTCGAATTGAGATGCAGGAGCTGAGATGCGGGCAGAGGGGGAGAGTAGCGCCGGAGGAGACGAGAAGGAGACCGGGGGGGGGGGGGGGGGGAGAGCTGGGAGCACAGCACTACAGCAGCGGGCAGTGTAGCCAGAGGATGTCACAGCCGCCGCTCACTGCAGCGTCCACCCGGCTCCAGCAAGTGAGGTCCCGCTTGCTGGACCTGGGTGGACGCTGCAGTGAGCGGCGGCTGTGACATCCTCCGGCTATGCTGCCCGCTGCTGTAGCGCTGCTCTCCCCCGTCTGCCCCCACCGTCTCCTTCAGTGCTGCGCTCCCCCTGTGCCAGCGGCAATGTCTCCTCCGGTGCTGCTCTCCCCCTGTGCCCGCTCTCCCGTCTCCTCCGGTGCTGTGCCCGTCTCCTCCGGCTCTGCTGTCCCCTGTCTGCCCGCGTCTCTCTCCCCTCTCATCTCAGTCCGACATTTTTTTATGTCGGACTGAGATTGTCAGAAACCGGGCCAAATCCTGTCGAATTTGACCCCGTTTCCCTCAAAAGTACGTGAATCAGCAGCTATACCGCCAATTCACATACTATTCGACAAGTCGAAATCCCAGACTTGTCGAATAAAAATGCTGGGGATTGAATAGGTCGAATCACGATTCAACCTTAAAAAGTCGAAAACTGACGTCTTTTCGACAGACGGCAGCTTTCGACACCAATTGCATATACCCCTTAGAGTTGGAAAGAAACGTGCCCTAGATTAATTCAGCCAAGTTACTGAAGTTGCTAGCAAGCAACCCATAAAGCAACTTTCTTTTAAGCTGAAATTGACAAACCGAGCATTTCCAAACCAAAATGTGCAATTAGACCTCTTTAAAAACAGAGCTAAAAAAAATGATGTGCCTTCACGTAGGGGCTTAGAAATTATTTAGCAAATAGTGACTGTGCCCTGTACCTTGCTTGATGCCCTTAATAAATGTATTGGGAAACTAAAAGAGCTAAAAATAAAGTCAAGTTGAAACAATAGATAAAATTTGTCTTTGTGTCTAAAATGACAATGTAACAGATGCATTTAGGAGTGCCTCTGACAACTTTTGTGAATTTAGATATTTCTAAAAATCGGTTTTCTGTTAGCATTCTAACTGAACTACGTTACACACATCCACAGGTTGTGCAGTTACAGCTTCAGATGAGAATATTAACCAGTCTTAATAATGGTTTCATCGTTTTGACTGTAGCAATTTATATAAAAGACTTTATATGTTTACGAATATAGAGACATTGTGTTTTATTTTTATTTAATTATTAACACCTCAATTTGTGGATTTGGCCTATGCATTTGCTTTAAGAGAGGGAGCCATTGTAACTTAATATGGGAAATAGAATGGTTCTTCAGCAGGCCAATCATTGGTTATTCAGTTGAGAGGGAAGTGAAAAGTAATTTTATTGCAGAAATATAAAATATTGGGGGATTTTTAATGCTGGAACTCACACTGACACAGCACTTCCATCGACCACAGTCTTTACTGCTTTATATAGTATTTAATTACCTGACAATATATGTCATATGTTTTTTCATTCTACTTTTTTTCTTTTAGTTGAATTTCACTTCGTTTTTTATCTGCATATTAATCTTGAGAAAACATTATTTTATCTTTTTTATTATCAGCACTAACAATAAAATTTGCAAACCATTCAGCTAAATCCTTATATGAAGGTCTTTTTACCTTTACATTTTGTTTTACTGTCATCATTGTTATGAGTTGAAATTAAGTACTAAAAATGGATGGTGTTATATACATGTGTGAAGGACTGACTTGAGTTTTAATGAAGAGATTCAAAATGAATATAACGAATACTATAACAAACTATATATGTGTACTTACAGGCTATTGACATCCAAAGTGAAAAATCTTCTATTCGGCTAAAGAAATATCTGGAAAATCTCTTTGACTTTATTTGGAGTTTGCAAGCCTCTGTCTGGTTTTGATTGATAAGGGTCTACAAAAGTGAAAATCTCAGGAAAGCTATAATTGGACACAGTACTAGATATGCAGTCAGCTACTGTACAATTACTTTCATACCATTTTTATCTATAGAAGTCATTGAAACCTTGTTGAGGTTCTTAGCTGTCTGTGAGCAGTAACCTCATTTCCACCATTCATCAAAGAACAGTTACTGCAAGCCATCATTATTTGTGTGAGCAATGGACAGGATAATACGAGAGGTACAGTATATTGTACAGATTCTAGGCTAATCTAGCATATGTAGCATGATCCTTGTTCTTCATTAAACCATGTTGTTTTATCAAGGCAATTCTATTTAAAATTAATATTAACATTATACAAGCTTCAAATAAATAAGAAGATAACAGAAAATACGTAATAAGAAAAAAATGAAACTTAAAAGTAAGCAGCCCCCCCCTACCCCCCACCTTCCTCCACCAACCAAAGAAGCATCAATTGGCCACACATTGGAGAAATCAATGACGCAGCAGTACCAGCATCATTACGTGCCGTGCCGTGTCATGCCGGTGCTTCTCTTTCCCTGACACTGAGGCTGTCTAGGAGAAGCTGAGGGAGCAAACCCTGCTGCATAGTTGGTAGACCATGGATAATTTGCAGTCAAAGCACCAGACAGCACACCAGCTGTACATGAACATATATGCAGATCAGGTGCAGCACCCATCAGAACTGTTTGAGTGTCTGTTTGGTTTATTTTATTAGCAACCACCTGCATCACCTTCAAAAAGTTATTTATTGCAAAGCAAATCACAGCCATTTTCCATACCACACACAAACATTTAGAAAATAATGATATATAAGTTATAGCATAATCAATTGTTTATTATTGCCTGCAGCGCTAACCTTTGGAGAACTAGATGTGGGGGAGGGGAGTGTAGTCGGAGGGGGTAGGTGGCCCTGGGGCAGTTTACATTAAAATATTAACTTATTAAAAATTATTTTGAATTCGGAAAGAGAGCTAAAACCAGTGATTATCCATTTGTATAGCAAAACTCAACATGTTGTGACATTGTGGCTGATTGAAACTGCGCATTCTAACATTTTATGTAAATATTTGTTGATATAGTTTAAAAACTTGTCAAGATCAGTTCTGATCATTTATGCTGTCATAAGTTTTGTGAAAAAATATATAATATATTACAGATTATGTCTGTTTATTCTTTAATATGGAAAAAAATTATGAGTTCAACCAGGGGTGTATCTACAGAGGAAGAGGCCCCTGTACAGGCTCTGTCTGGGCTCCCTCCTCTCTTGCTGGCAGCACTGCAGAGCTCTGGGAACTACGTCCCTAGGGGACCCTAGCACTCACCCAGAGTCTAGAGCAAATGCACAAATCTCCGGGAAAATGGCACGGCGGCCATATTCCCTGTGATTTTCCTACTGTGCAAACGCAAAACACTGGGAAAATGTTGCCGTGCCATTTTCCCAGTGACTTATGCAGCGCTGCTGTTGCGCCACGGGACTTCGGAGGGTAAGTATTACAAATAATGGGTGCAGGGTGTGCGGTGTGGGCCCCCCTGTACCCTGGAAGCCTGTGTGCACCTTACACACTGCATCCATTATAAATACACCAGTGAGTTCAACAAAAATATACTCAAGGGTATGGTATAATTTATATAGAATAGAGCTATCTATGCAATACTTAAGATATATATGTTCTGGAAATATATATGTAATTGATTGAAACGTGAAATAAGGTTTCTCTCCTTATATTGCTTGATAATGTGCAAGTATCCTTTGGCACTCCTATCTACCTCATACAGCAAACTGGTGGAGACATGCATGATGGAAATATATACAGTATAGATTGGGTATAGAGGTGATATTTTTTTTTATATAAAATTACAAAAATTAAAAACCCATTCCTCAGGGTCCAAAGTCTCTTCAATGTCCACCTCCAAAGCCAACTCATGCAGGTCCTTTTCAGGTTGGGTATGTTCAAGTAACTTACCCTATAATATGGAGCTCAAGCCCTAAGAGGTGAGTGCTGAAGAAAGAGTGATTAAAGGAAAGAATACTGGTAGCAGTGCCAAATCTGAAGGTATTGGAAAAAGTACTGGTCGGAATATGAAAGCTATCCCGAAGACCCAAGAACTCATGAAAGGAGCGCAATGGCTCAATGTCTCTTAAGATTCAAAAATTGTTTTTAGTCCAGTAGACAAATAGAGAGTTGTCAAATCCCAGGGGAAATTGTGGGTTATTCCATGGAAGTAGACATATGTTTAGGATTTAGTATAAGGTGAAAGACTATAGAACAATAGTCCCAGGTGAGGTCCTGTGCCCAGGGTCTGACCAGAGATGTCAGAAAGTCTGCTTTGAAATCTGCCCAGATTCCAAGGCTGGTATGAGAGTGAGCAAGAATTGCTTGAGTGAGATGGGAAGTAAAGTAACACTTCTGAGAACTGGGTAGACCAAAGCCGCTATCCTTGCATCTACTATACAAAGTTCAGAGATGGACTCTTGGTCGTCTATAGAAAGTAAACTTAGAGATGGTTTGTCGAAGAGTTTTAAAGAAGGTATATGAGATGCATACAGGGAGAGTCTGAAAAAGATAAAAAAAACTCTCAAAAGTTTGTTAATTTGAATTGTATTAATTTGCTCTAACCATAGTAGTTAAAGACAGTTTATATACAGTATCTACAGTATATTCTTTTTCACATTTCCATGAGCCTTAGGAGATTTGCTGCATAGAGGTGATCATTAGAGATAGTGAGGTGAATGCCTTTGATCGTTAAGATTATTTGTGCCCCAATGAAAGTTATGACTTGCTGAGAGTCGCTGGAATGTGAGAGGAACTAGGTGTAGCTGCATTTCCTCAGTTTTATCAGCATTCATTTTAAAGTTGGAGATAGTGCCATACAGTAGGTGTGTAGCTCATTGAGCAAAGGAGGGAGAGAATCAATGAGCTTAAGGCCTAATTTAGCATGGAACGCAGGTACGATGCATTCGCATGCTGAATCCAAACAGTGTGTGCACGCGCAGAAGCTGCACTGCACATGTTCACACAGTGAGATGCAACGGCATCTCACATGGGCGAACAGCTGTGCCTGATTGACAGGCAGAAGAGTTCACAGGGCAGAAGGGGGCATCAAATTGGCGTTTCGTAAGCAGCGTTGCAGTGTTGGGGGGGCACGGCGGCTGCAAGACATCACACACAGATGCTGTCACCCAAGATATGGCGGGTTGCTGACTGCCTTAGCAGCTAGGCTGCATAGGCAGAGGACAACACTAAACATGTGAGAGCATCGCCGTAGTGCGATGTGCTCACATGTTTGTGGGTGGGGCGGGAACCGGCATGCAAGGCGGACTTGTCCTATGCTGGGCGCCCCCCCCACCCCCCGCACGTCAGTGTAATGGGTTGCAGATGTGTGATTTTTCACACTTCTGCGACCCATGTTGAATTAGGTCATTAGTGAGGGTGAGCAGAATGTGCTCAGCATAGAAAGCATGCTTGGGTATGCTAAAGCATATGTACCAGAGACTGTGGCGTTAAGTCAGATCCTACATACAAGAGGTTCACTGAGAGCAAATAAAAGAGACAATAGAGGACTTCCATCTCATAACGTTCTTGATTTGGAATGGGGTAGATGCAGAGCCATCCGCTATGACTGACACAGAGGGATTGAAATAGAGAGATGCAACATCACATAGAAACACTCCTTGGAGTCTGAAAACTTGGAGAGCAATGCACATAAATGATTAATCCATTATGTCGAAGATCTTTTCTGCATCTAAGGTGACCACCAGTGCAGGAAGAGCCCGCTTATTTGCAAAATGGATGATATCAGTTACTTTACGGCATGATGCCCTGGGATGAAGCCAGCCTGGTCTGGATGGGCTGCAGTTAAAATGTCAGCTGTGAGGATTCCGGTGTTCAGGACACCAACGCTGAAATACAGACAGCCGTCATTTCTGGCACAGCGGGGCTATTCCCACTCGTGGGTGTCCACGACAACCATGGGAATAGATCCTGTGGCGAGCACAGCGAGCCACCGAGCCCGCAGCGTGGCGAGCACAGCGAACCCACAGGAGGACCCTTAGCGCTCGCTCCACGGCCGGCATTCTGACGGAAGGGGATGGCACTGTCAGGATATTGACAGCCGTCATCCCGTCCACCGGTAAATAGTATGTATTCCGTCTGGATGAACCAGAGAACAAATGACTGATGCCAGGCAAGTAGCTAGTATTAGGCAAAAATGTTCAGGTCTACATTCAGTAGTGAGATTGACCTATAGCTTGAGCACATGGAAAGGTCGTGGCCCTCTTTAGGAATTATTATGATTTCTGCTCTGGGGGAGGCCTTGTCAAATTCTCTGTCAGTAAAAATTGTGTTATAAAAGACCAGCAACGTTGGGGAAAGATGGGTAGAAGCTACTTTGAGTGACTTAATGGAATCTGAAAGCTCTTTTAGTGTACTCTCACTGATTTAGTGTACTCTCCGAGATCCGAACCCCCCCGAACTTCACCTATTTTACACGGTTCCGAGGCAGCCTCGGATCTTCCCGCCTTGCTCGGTTAACCCGAACGCGCCCGAACGTCATCATCCCGCTGTCGGATTCTCGCGAGATTCGTAATCTATATAAAGAGCTGCGCGTTGCCGCCATTTTCATTCGTGCATTGGAGATTGAACGGAGAGGACGTGGCTGCGTTCTCTCCCTGAAAAGCTCTATATCTGTGCTCAGTGTGCTGCAAATATCTGTGCTCAGTGTGCTGCAAATATCTGTGCTCAGTGTGCTGAAAATATCTATGTTCTTTGCCTGAAAACGCTTTATATCTGTGCTCAGTGTGCTGCAAATATCTGTGCTCAGTGTGCTGCATTGTGGGAACCACCAGTATATAATTATAGTAGTACAGTACAGTAGGCTATTGCTGTATCTTGCAGCTCTGTGTCAAGTATACTGTCTATGTGCTGCATTATTGTGAGCAGTATATAGTAGGACAGTTCAGCATTTCGATGACCAGCAGTATACATATAGTACAGTACAGTAGGCCATTGCTGTATCTTGCAGCTCTGTGTCAAGTATACTATCTCTGTGCTGCATTGTTGTGAGCAGTATATAGTAGAGATGAGCGGGTTCGGTTCCTCGGAATCCGAACCCGCCCGAACTTCATGTTTTTTTTCACGGGTCCGAGCGACTCGGATCTTCCCGCCTTGCTCGGTTAACCCGAGCGCGCCCGAACGTCATCATGACGCTGTCGGATTCTCGCGAGGCTCGGATTCTATCGCGAGACTCGGATTCTATATAAGGAGCCGCGCGTCACCGACATTTTCACACGTGCATTGAGATTCATAGGGAGAGGACGTGGCTGGCGTCCTCTCCATTTAGATTAGAAGAGAGAGAGTGAGATTGATTTTAAACAGAGACACTTGATTTACTGGAGCTTAGGAGTACTGTAGAGAGTGCAGAGTTTAGTAGTGACTGACCACAGTGACCACCAGACAGTGCAGTTTTATTTAATATAATCCGTTCTCTGCCTGAAAAAAACGATACACAGTGACTCAGTCACATACCATATCTGTGTGCACTGCTCAGCCCAGTGTGCTGCATCATCTATGTATATATCTGACTGTGCTCACACAGCTTATAATTGTGGGGGAGACTGGGGAGCAGTGCCAGTTATAGGTTATAGCAGGAGCCAGGAGTACATATTATTAAAATTAAACAGTGCACACTTTTGCTGCAGGAGTGCCACTGCCAGTGTGACTGACCAGTGACCTGACCACACTGACCACCAGTATAGTTAGTAGTATACTATATTGTGATTGCCTGAAAAAGTTAAACACTCGTCGTGTGACTTGTGTGGTGTTTTTTTTTTATTCTATAAAAAACTAATTCTGCTGACAGACAGTGTCCAGCAGGTCCGTCATTATATAATATATACCTGTCCGGCTGCAGTAGTGATATATATATATTTTTTATATCATTATTTATCATCCAGTTGCAGCAGACACAGTACGGTAGTTCACGGCTGTAGCTACCTCTGTGTCGGCACTCGGCAGTCCATCCATAATTGTATACCACCTACCCGTGGTTTTTTTTTCTTTCTTCTTTATACATACATACTACATCTCATTATCAACCAGTCTATATTAGCAGCAGACACAGTACAGTAGTCCACGGCTGTAGCTACCTCTGTGTCGGCACTCGGCAGTCCGTCCATAATTGTATACCACCTACCCGTGGTTTTTTTTTCTTTCTTCGTTATACATACATACTACATCTCTTTATCAACCAGTCTATATTAGCAGCAGACACAGTACAGTAGTCCACGGCTGTAGCTACCTCTGTGTCGGCACTCGGCAGTCCATCCATAATTGTATACCACCTACCCGTGGTTTTTTTTTCTTTCTTCTTTATACATACATACTACATCTCATTATCAACCAGTCTATATTAGCAGCAGACACAGTACAGTACGGTAGTCCACGGCTGTAGCTACCTCTGTGTCGGCACTCGGCAGTCCGTCCATAATTGTATACCACCTACCCGTGGTTTTTTTTTCTTTCTTCTTTATACATACATACTACATCTCTTTATCAACCAGTCTATATTAGCAGCAGACACAGTACAGTAGTCCACGGCTGTAGCTACCTCTGTGTCGGCACTCGGCAGTCCATCCATAATTGTATACCACCTACCCGTGGTTTTTTTTTCTTTCTTCTTTATACATACATACTACATCTCTTTATCAACCAGTCTATATTAGCAGCAGACACAGTACAGTAGTCCACGGCTGTAGCTACCTCTGTGTCGGCACTCGGCAGTCCGTCCATAATTGTATACCACCTACCCGTGGTTTTTTTTTCTTTCTTCTTTATACATACATACTACATCTCTTTATCAACCAGTCTATATTAGCAGCAGACACAGTACAGTAGTCCACGGCTGTAGCTACCTCTGTGTCGGCACTCGGCAGTCCGTCCATAATTGTATACCACCTACCCGTGGTTTTTTTTTCTTTCTTCTTTATACATACATACTACATCTTTTTATTAACCAGTCTATATTAGCAGCAGACACAGTACAGTAGTCCACGGCTGTAGCTACCTCTGTGTCGGCACTCGGCAGTCCATCCATAATTGTATACTAGTATCCATCCATCTCCATTGTTTACCTGAGGTGCCTTTTAGTTGTGCCTATTAAAATATGGAGAACAAAAATGTTGAGGTTCCAAAATTAGGGAAAGATCAAGATCCACTTCCACCTCGTGCTGAAGCTGCTGCCACTAGTCATGGCCGAGACGATGAAATGCCAGCAACGTCGTCTGCCAAGGCCGATGCCCAATGTCATAGTACAGAGCATGTCAAATCCAAAACACCAAATATCAGTAAAAAAAGGACTCCAAAACCTAAAATAAAATTGTCGGAGGAGAAGCGTAAACTTGCCAATATGCCATTTACCACACGGAGTGGCAAGGAACGGCTGAGGCCCTGGCCTATGTTCATGGCTAGTGGTTCAGCTTCACATGAGGATGGAAGCACTCAGCCTCTCGCTAGAAAAATGAAAAGACTCAAGCTGGCAAAAGCAGTAGCACCGCAAAGAACTGTGCGTTCTTCGAAATCCCAAATCCACAAGGAGAGTCCGACTCCAATTGTGTCGGTTGCGATGCCTGACCTTCCCAACACTGGACGTGAAGAGCATGCGCCTTCCACCATTTGCACGCCCCTGCAAGTGATGGAAGGAGCACCCGCAGTCCAGTTCCTGATAGTCAGATTGAAGATGTCAGTGTTGAAGTACACCAGGATGAGGAGGATATGGGTGTTGCTGGCGCTGGGGAGGAAATTGACCAGGAGGATTCTGATGGTGAGGTGGTTTGTTTAAGTCAGGCACCCGGGGAGACACCTGTTTTCCGTGGGAGGAATATGGCCGTTGACATGCCTGGTGAAAATACCAAAAAAATCAGCTCTTCGGTGTGGAAGTATTTCACCAGAAATGCGGACAACAGGTGTCAAGCCGTGTGTTCCCTTTGTCAAGCTGTAATAAGTAGGGGTAAGGACGTTAACCACCTTGGAACATCCTCCCTTATACGTCACCTGCAGCGCATTCATAATAAGTCAGTGACAAGTTCAAAAACTTGGGCCGACAGCGGAAGCAGTCCACTGACCAGTAAATCCCTTCCTCTTGTAACCAAGCTCACGCAAACCACCCCACCAACTCCCTCAGTGTCAATTTCCTCCTTCCCCAGGAATGCCAATAGTCCTGCAGGCCATGTCACTGGCAATTCTGATGATTCCTCTCCTGCCTGGGATTCCTCCGATGCATCCTTGCGTGTAACGCCTACTGCTGCTGGCGCTGCTGTTGTTGCTGCTGGGAGTCGATGGTCATCCCAGAGGGGAAGTCGTAAGACCACTTGTACTACTTCCACCAAGCAATTGACTGTCCAACAGTCCTTTGCGAGGAAGATGAAATATCACAGCAGTCATCCTACTGCAAAGCGGATAACTGAGGCCTTGACATCCTGGGTGGTGAGAAACGTGGTTCCGGTATCCATCATTACTGCAGAGCCAACTAGAGACTTGTTGGAGGTACTGTGTCCCCGGTACCAAATACCATCTAGGTTCCATTTCTCTAGGCAGGCGATACCGAAAATGTACACAGACCTCAGAAAAAGAGTCACCAGTGTCCTAAAAAATGCAGCTGTACCCAATGTCCACTTAACCACGGACATGTGGACAAGTGGAGCAGGGCAGGGTCAGGACTATATGACTGTGACAGCCCACTGGGTAGATGTATGGACTCCCGCCGCAAGAACAGCAGCGGCGGCACCAGTAGCAGCATCTCGCAAACGCCAACTCTTTCCTAGGCAGGCTACGCTTTGTATCACCGGTTTCCAGAATACGCACACAGCTGAAAACCTCTTACGGCAACTGAGGAAGATCATCGCGGAATGGCTTACCCCAATTGGACTCTCCTGTGGATTTGTGGCATCGGACAACGCCAGCAATATTGTGTGTGCATTAAATCTGGGCAAATTCCAGCACGTCCCATGTTTTGCACATACCTTGAATTTGGTGGTGCAGAATTTTTAAAAAAACGACAGGGGCGTGCAAGAGATGCTGTCGGTGGCCAGAAGAATTGCGGGACACTTTCGGCGTACAGGCACCACGTACAGAAAACTGGAGCACCACCAAAAACTACTGAACCTGCCCTGCCATCATCTGAAGCAAGAAGTGGTAACGAGGTGGAATTCAACCCTCTATATGCTTCAGAGGTTGGAGGAGCAGCAAAAGGCCATTCAAGCCTATACAATTGAGCACGATATAGGAGGTGGAATGCACCTGTCTCAAGCGCAGTGGAGAATGATTTCAACGTTGTGCAAGGTTCTGATGCCCTTTGAACTTGCCACACGTGAAGTCAGTTCAGACACTGCCAGCCTGAGTCAGGTCATTCCCCTCATCAGGCTTTTGCAGAAGAAGCTGGAGACATTGAAGGAGGAGCTAACACGGAGCGATTCCGCTAGGCATGTGGGACTTGTGGATGGAGCCCTTAATTCGCTTAACAAGGATTCACGGGTGGTCAATCTGTTGAAATCAGAGCACTACATTTTGGCCACCGTGCTCGATCCTAGATTTAAAGCCTACCTTGGATCTCTCTTTCCGGCAGACACAAGTCTGCTGGGGTTGAAAGACCTGCTGGTGAGAAAATTGTCAAGTCAAGCGGAACGCGACCTGTCAACAACATCTCCTCCTTCACATTCTCCCGCAACTGGGGGTGCGAGGAAAAGGCTCAGAATTCCGAGCCCACCCGCTGGCGGTGATGCAGGGCAGTCTGGAGCGACTGCTGATGCTGACATCTGGTCCGGACTGAAGGACCTGACAACGATTACGGACATGTCGTCTACTGTCACTGCATATGATTCTCTCACCATTGAAAGAATGGTGGAGGATTATATGAGTGACCGCATCCAAGTAGGCACGTCACACAGTCCGTACTTATACTGGCAGGAAAAAGAGGAAATTTGGAGGCCCTTGCACAAACTGGCTTTATTCTACCTAAGTTGCCCTCCCACAAGTGTGTACTCCGAAAGAGTGTTTAGTGCCGCCGCTCACCTTGTCAGCAATCGGCGTACGAGGTTACATCCAGAAAATGTGGAGAAGATGATGTTCATTAAAATGAATTATAATCAATTCCTCCGTGGAGACATTCACCAGCAGCAATTGCCTCCACAAAGTACACAGGGTGCTGAGATGGTGGATTCCAGTGGGGACGAATTGATAATCTGTGAGGAGGGGGATGTACACGGTGATATATCGGAGGATGATGATGAGGTGGACATCTTGCCTCTGTAGAGCCAGTTTGTGCAAGGAGAGATTAATTGCTTCTTTTTTGGGGGGGGTCCAAACCAACCCGTCATATCAGTCACAGTCGTGTGGCAGACCCTGTCACTGAAATGATGGGTTGGTTAAAGTGTGCATGTCCTGGTTATACAACATAAGGGTGGGTGGAAGGGCCCAAGGACAATTCCATCTTGCACCTCTTTTTTCTTTTCTTTTTCTTTGCGTCATGTGCTGTTTGGGGAGGGTTTTTTGGAAGGGCCATCCTGCGTGACACTGCAGTGCCACTCCTAGATGGGCCCGGTGTTTGTGTCGGCCACTAGGGTCGCTTATCTTACTCACACAGTCAGCTACCTCATTGCGCCTCTTTTTTTCTTTGCGTCATGTGCTGTTTGGGGAGGGTTTTTTGGAAGGGACATCCTGCGTGACACTGCAGTGCCACTCCTAGATGGGCCCGGTGTTTGTGTCGGCCACTAGGGTCGCTTATCTTACTCACACAGTCAGCTACCTCATTGCGCCTCTTTTTTTCTTTGCGTCATGTGCTGTTTGGGGAGGGTTTTTTGGAAGGGACATCCTGCGTGACACTGCAGTGCCACTCCTAGATGGGCCCGGTGTTTGTGTCGGCCACTAGGGTCGCTTATCTTACTCACACAGTCAGCTACCTCATTGCGCCTCTTTTTTTCTTTGCGTCATGTGCTGTTTGGGGAGGGTTTTTTGGAAGGGACATCCTGCGTGACACTGCAGTGCCACTCCTAGATGGGCCCGGTGTTTGTGTCGGCCACTAGGGTCGCTTATCTTACTCACACAGTCAGCTACCTCATTGCGCCTCTTTTTTTCTTTGCGTCATGTGCTGTTTGGGGAGGGTTTTTTGGAAGGGCCATCCTGCGTGACACTGCAGTGCCACTCCTAGATGGGCACGGTGTTTGTGTCGGCCACTAGGGTCGCTTAGCTTAGTCATCCAGCGACCTAGGTGCAAATTTTAGGACTAAAAATAATATTGTGAGGTGTGAGGTATTCAGAATAGACTGAAAATGAGTGGAAATTATGGTTTTTGAGGTTAATAATACTTTGGGATCAAAATGACCCCCAAATTCTATGATTTAAGCTGTTTTTTAGGGTTTTTTGAAAAAAAACACCCGAATCCAAAACACACCCGAATCCGACAAAAAAAATTCGGTGAGGTTTTGCCAAAACGCGGTCGAACCCAAAACACGGCCGCGGAACCGAACCCAAAACCAAAACACAAAACCCGAAAAATTTCAGGCGCTCATCTCTAGTATATAGTAGGACAGTGCAGCATTTTGGTGACTAGCAGTATACATATAGTACAGTACAGTAGGCCATTGCTGTATCTTGCTGCTCTGTGTCAAGTATACTATCTCTGTGCTGCATTATTGTGAGCAGTATATAGTAGGACAGTGCAGCATTTTGGTGACTAGCAGTATACATATAGTACAGTACAGTAGGCCATTGCTGTATCTTGCAGCTCTGTGTCAAGTATACTATCTCTGTGCTGCATTATTGTGAGCAGTATATAGTAGGACAGTGCAGCATTTTGGTGACCAGCAGTATACATATAGTACAGTACAGTAGGCCATTGCTGTATCTTGCAGCTCCATGTCAGACTCTAGTATCCTGATCAGTGCTTAATATCTGCTGCATTGTTGTGACCAGTATATAGTAGTACAGTGCAGCATTATGGTGACCACCAGTATATAGTAGTACAGTACATAGGCCATTGCTGTATCTTGCAGCTCTGTGTCACTTCTAGTATCCTGATCAGTGCTTAATATCTGTGCTCAGTGTCAGTGCTGCATTGTGGTGACAAGTATACTACAGCACAATAGTCCAGTGCTGTTCTCGCTGCTCAGTGTCAGTTCTCCGTAGTATCATCAGTGATCAGTATAATCAGTTCTCAGTATAATCAGTGTGCTGTTAGACGTGTGCCCGTTTTCTGCCATTATTGTGTCCCCGGTACAAAATCCCATCTAGATTCCACTTCACTAGGCAGGCGATAGCGAGATTTTACCAATTAATATCAGTGATTTATAATTATTAATTACAGTGATCTTGCCAAATAATTCCAGTGATTTTGTCATTTTCTTCCAGTGATTTGGACCAATAATACCATTGATTAGAACGAATAATTCCTGTGATTTTGTCATTTTCTTCCAGTGATTTGGACCAATAATACCATTGATTGGAATGAATAATTCCAGTGATTTTGTCATTTTCTTCCAGTGATTTGGACCAATAATACCATTGATTAGAACGAATAATTCCTGTGATATTGAGGTGTTTGTGTTGCTTAGCTTAGCCGTCCAGCGATCACAGTGCACCTCTTTTTCTCTTTACTTTGCATCATGTGCTGTTTGGGGCCAATTTTTTTAAGTGCCGTCCTGTCTGACACTGCAGTGCCACTCCTAGATGGGCCAGGTGTTTGTGCCGCCCTCTTGGGTCGCTTAGCTTAGTCATCCAGCGACCTCGGTGCAAATTTTAGGACTAAAAATAGTATTGTAAGGTGTGAGGTGTTCAGAATAGACTGGAAATGAGTGGAAATTGTGGTTATTGAGGTTAATAATACTATAGGATCAAAATTACCCCCAAATTCTATGATTTAAGCTGTTTTTGAGGGGTTTTTGAAAAAAAACACCCGAATCCAAAACACACCCGAATCCGACAAAAAAAATTCAGGGAGGTTTTGCCAAAACGCGTCCGAATCCAAAACACGGCTGCGGAACCGAATCCAAAACCCGAAAAATTTCCGGTGCACATCTCTAATTGCAATACAAGAGAAGTTCCACTTCTGTACTCCTGTATAGTTCAGGAAAATTGGCTAGGACACTTTCCCATGTAAACAGTCACTAGGTATGTAATGGGTTTACCGGATATGTTGAAGCATAGATCCCAGGATGTAGCATCAGCCTTAGGTGGACTCCAATTATGGCTGGAGGGATGATCCGGAATTAAAGTGCTGTAGTTTAAAGTCCCAAAATAGAGCAGGTGTCCAAAAGTGTGCCAAGATGTAGCAGGAGTTAAAATCACAGCAGAGTGGAAAGGCTTTACACAGTTCCTCACAGGAGACTGATGATCAAATTAAAGGAGATTGGCCTAGGAAAAACTATTTGCACATGGATAAGCAGCTGGTTGGATAGCAGAGTACAGCGAGTAGTGGTCAACGGGAAGTCCTCAACCTGGTCCCCAGTAGTCAGCGGAATACCACAAGGGTCTGTACTCGGACCACTACTGTTCAACATATTTATCAATGACCTAGAAATAGGCCTGGAAAGCACAGTGTCAATCTTTGCAGATTATACTAAACTGTGTAAGGTAATTAATTCAGAATTGGATGTGGAGTCCTTGCAGAATGATCTATCTAAACTTGAACTCTGGGCGTCTAAATGGAAAATGAGGTTCAATACAGACAAATGCAAGGTTATGCATTTTGGGACTAAAAACAAACTTGCATCCTACATATTAAATGGGGAACGCCTAGGGGAAATAGAGTTGGAAAAAGATTTGGGGGTATTCATTGATAATAGGCTTAGTAACTGTAAACAATGTCAAAACGCAGTAAAGAAGGCAAGTAAGGTGCTAGCGTGCATAAAAAGGGGAATTGAGACAATGGACTCGGATGTAATCATGCCGCTATATAAGGCATTGGTACGTCCGCACCTGGAATATTGTGTTCAGTTTTGGGCACCATTGTATAAAAAAGACATCAGTGAACTCGAAAGTGTTCAAAGACGAGCTACTAAATTGATTAAAGGCCTAGAAGGACTGGACTATAAGGAAAGACTTACTAGGCTGAATATGTATACACTAGAAAAGAGGCGCCTAAGAGGAGATATTATTAATATCTTCAAATATGTCAAGGGACATCACAAAGAGTTATCAGAGGAATTATTTATTAAAAGAACACAGTTTAGGACACGTGGGCACTCGCTGCGACTGGAGGAGAGAAAGTTCCGAACGCAACTGAGGAAAGGGTTCTTCACTGTTAGGGCAATCAGGATGTGGAATTCCCTGCCAGGGAAGGTGGTAATGGCGGACTCTGTAATTGGATTTAAAAAAGGAATGGATAAATTTTAGGAGCATGTGTTGTAATGGGTGCCTGGGTCTCCTTATATAACCCCTTAGTTAGCTGAATTTGTGGCACCTGTGGCAATTTAATAATGTCTAATACCAAACAGTCCAATAAAACTAAAACAGTAAAGGTGCAGAACAATCCTGCATGGTCTCCTTATTTATATGACATAAATTGAAGTGATAACGAACAGCAGTATTCTTTATTAACAAACCTATATTTTCAGCTATTTTCAAGTCATGTGATCTCTTCCGACCATGTGATCCTGGGTCCACCAATCTGTTCATCAGAAATGACCCATATGTTTGTTTCATAGTCCGGTCATGTGACTGCATCACATGACCGGGAGTGATGGTGCACTGATTAGGTAGTGCGGATCATGTGTTCAGGGGGCTCGGTCTTGTAGAGAGGCAATTCTAGAGCATAGGTCAGACAGCAAACAGAGACATCAATAATCTATAGAAAATATATATTTATGATCCTTGGACAGAAATGGTTGTTTTTATGATAAGCAAAATTAAACTTAGTATGCATAAATTAATTATTTGATTATTCAGATGCATCCTGCATGTATGAATTGATGTTTTCTATACCAGGTAAAATATAGATTCAGGAATCCAGATACTAAAGGGCACAATAGGAGGGAATCCCCACAAGAAAATCCCAACTCGTTTTAAATAACAGAGAAAGCAAGGAAATAAAAAATAAAAATATGTGTATACATATATAGGTGCACTATTTTATTCCTTGTATTATATATATATTCTTCCTCATACATTTTACAGAGCCGTTACTTTCCATTCTCTGTATTTAATTTGCATGTTACATTTTGTTTCTTATTTAATATTTTATTGATTAATTAAAATATTACCGTATGTGGCAATATACCGTATGTGGCATCCGAAAAGTCGGCCGGGTGTCCGCTTCCCCCTGTCTATTAGATAGGAAAAAACAGACACCCAACCGACCCCTCAAACAACCGAATACCCCTCTATGTGTTTATTTCTATGTCACACATGGGCCCTATCCAAACAAACCCAGATGATGTCAAACCCTTATTATAGGTTGTGTGTATTTGGGTTATTTTAGAGAGAACATCTGGTGTGGGGGATCCACTCGGAACCACCAGCGGGAACGCGTGTGTGGATTCTAAGTAAGAACCGACTGACACATTCCAGGTATTCAAATGTTAAAGAAAGACTGATGGATGTTTTTGCAAAAATAAATGCCTTTAATGAAACTTACAGCAATAACAACAAATGGGTCATCATCTATGGTCGGAACTGGGAATCGACTTGTTGGGTTACAAAAGGTTCAATGATTTCTGGACATATCACTGCATCATCTATTGGGAACAACGCATATCTCAACGTGTGCATAATCAAACCTTTTCTGAAAAATTATATTACGCACATGTTCTCAGTTACTCAAACTACTAACAGTTCAAGACTCTAATTGCTGAACTTAATTAATATTTTCCCGGAGACCTGCCTCTTCACTGTATTGTAAATTAATGTGTGTTTTAAAAGATAACGGGCCTAATTCAGATCTGATCGCTGGGCTGCATTTTTTGCTGCCCTGCGATCAGATAGTCGCCACCTACAGGGGGAGTATATTTTCTCTGTGCAAGTGTGCGATCGCATGTGTAGCAGAGCTGCACAAACTGATTTTGTGCAGTCTCTGCGCAGCCCAGGACTTACTCTTCCAGTGCAATTGATGCCTGCTGATCGGGGCCGGAGCTGACGTCAGACACTCTCCCTGAAAACGCTTGAGCCCACCTGCGTTCTTCTGGACACTCCCTGAAAACGGTCAGTTGCCACCCACAAATGGCCTCTTCCTGTCAATCTCCTTGTGAACGCCCGTGCGAATGGATCATTCGCACGATCACATCGCTGACCGGCGATGCCCGTTGTAGCCGTACGACGCGCCTGCGCATTGCGGTGCATACGCATGCGCAGTTCAGATCTGAACGCCCGATGTGCGAAAACGCGCAGCAGCGATCACATCTGAATTAGGCCCTATGTGCTATTTCATTTTTTGGAACTTTGGGCACTGCAAAGCTTTTTCATGCAAGTGGAGAACATGAAGTCTTCAGACTTACATTGGTGATGTGCTGTGGCTTTTGGACAGACTCAACCTGAGTATCCATGGAAAGTTGGAGTGTTTTTGCATTAGTATGCAACATTGATTGATGCATATCTAAAGATGGCTACCCAGAAAGATACCATGACCTATATCTAAAAGGATTTCAGATTATATTCCTGTTGAACCCCTTCAGTGCTGATGCAGAACTATTTGAAAACCCCCTTATTCACAGATGAAGACATTTTTCAGACTGAGATGATTAAACTTTTTGAGGATGACAGACTTACTTTTATTCTTTCCTCAAGGAAGAAACTCTTGAAATAATTTTTTATTTTTTTTAGTGATTTTCTGCTGGTTTTGCAATCCAACCAATCAGTAAAGGCAAAATTGCTCAAAAATACAAAAAAATTACTGCAAGGTCTCCTTCCAAATGACAGACATTAGAACACTCAAAGATGAATGTAAGCCCATTTGCAGAGCACATCTTCATATTCTGGCACTGCGCAATGCGCATTCTCCGAAATGAACTACGGGTGATACAACCATACCGAATTCAGTTTCTTATCTCCACTTGTGCCACTTGACACTAAAAGGGCATAACTGGGTTGCAATGAGGCATTCTCATAATGGTTATTTAAGAATTTAGGGTAAGCCTAAGCAGGCTAAGCAGAGTTGTGCAAAGTTGTGCAGAAGTGTAAATATGATTTTTACATACATATCTCTAGCACCAAGGATGGGGCTGATACATGTGCACTAATGAAGATGATGTGATGCAAACCAAGTATGTGGATAGAGGTGGTCTTGCCTCAGAGATGCATACAACTGTGAATATAGGAAGATATAAGCCTTTAGGTCTGTGCATGCAAAGTAGGAACAATTACAGCTAACTGACATAGGGGGTCATTCTGCCCTGATTGCTCGCTGCTGTTCCTCGCAGCGCAGCCATCAGGTCAGAAGTGCGCATGCACCGGCACCGCAGTGCGCCTGCGCATGCGAGACAGCCGACGGCTGTCATTGCCTAGCTATCAATCAGGCAGAGGCGGTTGCTGGGCGGAAGGGGGAGGCACGGCGGTGTTTGGCTGCCATTTTGTGGGCGTGATCCGGCCAACGCAGGCGTGGCCGGACCATGCAGGGAGCGGGCTGCAGCAGCTGCGTGATGTCACACACAGCCGCTGCAGCCCGGGCAGTGACGAGTAACTCTCGGCCAGCCGCAGGAGCTGCGTTGGCCAGGAGTTACTCTTCAAGTACAAAAGCATCGCCTCTGTGTGATCGCTGCAGCAAATTTGTTAGCAGTTGGGCAAAACCATGGGGGTCACTCCGAGATGATTGTAGTTGTGCTAAATTTAGCACAGCTATGATCATTCACACTGACATGCAGGGGGGCGCCCAGCACAGGGCTATACCGCCCCGCATGTCAGTGCCGGTCCCCCCCCTCCACCTGCAGAAGTGGAAAGGCATTGCACAGCGGCGATGCCTTTGCACCTCAAGAGTAGCTCCCGACCAGCGCAGCTGGCCGGGAGCTACTCATCGCTCCCAGCCGCTGCGGCCCGCCCCCCATTTGGCGGCCAATCGCCGCCGTTCCGCTCCCCCCCCCCAGCGACTGCCTTTGCCTTTCAATCAGGCAGAGGCGATCATAGCGGCCCGACGGCCTTAGGCGTCGGCGTATGCGCAGTTCTGACCCGATCGCAGTGCAGTGCACATGGGGGGTAATTCTGAGTTGATCGCAGCAGGATTTTTGTTAGCAGTTGGGCAAAACCATGTGCACTGCAGGGGAGGCAGATATAACATGTGCAGAAAGAGTAGACTGAGAGATGTCATTTGTCGAATACATAATTTTTCCCAAAAAGTGGAGGTAATGCGCAAGGTCAGAAAGCTAGACGGTGTGTGGCCATTTAATGGCCTTAAAAACGCTCACAGATGAACTTTGCAAATTAAACTAAAGTATCGCTGGAGCTTCCTGTTTCATCTCCAAGTGAACTTCTCTGGTAAAACTCACTGCCTACATGCTCCACCCAACCTCCCTTTCTTCTTCTCTACATTGGGCTAACTGGAAGTACACTCTAGCCCAACTGGATTTGCCTCTCCATCTGGAGTAATGCACTTCCTGGCAGAAAGTCAAAAGACCAAGGAGGAAACCAAGATGCCTTCTTGACCACCTTGAGTTGCAGAACACTTGATATTATGGCCCGCCATGTCATAGTATATGGGCTCAGTAGACATGCCAGCTTTGCTGCGAGTAGGATGCTCCGTGGAAAAGCTACATCTGTATTTTTTGACAGAATTCTTGAATGGACCAAAAATAGGGACATACTGTAAAGCAGTGGGTGGTATTAGAGGGCTGCTACATGAAACAACACCCTGAACTAGTGCTCTCTTGGTTGCCCACTCTTCCCAAAATCTCTCCATCCTATCCAATAACATCTCCCACTCTCTCCCTTTGGAAAGTTCTGATATGTCTTCCTTTAACTTCTTCATTTTCTGGCAACTCACCTCATTCTTGGCTAAACCTGGGTTCCCGCAAGGTATCAATCCTTCTCACTTTCCCAGTTAGACCTCTGTGGGTCTCTTTAGAGTCAATCAGCTGGTGAATGATTCGGGTATTAAACAGTTTTTGGGATATCCCACATTCTGATTTTCATAATTTCTTGCAAGTTTGCTATTTCCTAAATACAGCTAATAGGCAGGGCTGGCTCTACCATTAGGCAGCTTTAGGCATCTGCCTAGGGTCACCGTCCACTGGAGGGCACCACTGAATTAATCTAGCAAAAACTGAAGGATGTTTCTGTATGCGGGTAATTTCATCTAAAATGTCGGTATTATGGTGGTCAGGATGTCGCTGTTGGTATTCTGACTGGCGGCATCCCATACCCAACCCCACTTAAATATCCCCACCAGACTCCATATACAGTATTATACAATATATAAATAATAGACAGCACTCAATGACTTTTGAAGTGAAAGTATATTGTGAACAAACTCTACAAAATTTGTGACTTTATATACTTAATCACTTTAAAAGTCCTATCACTTTAAAAGTCCTTGAGTGGTTTCCCTTTTATTTGTATATGTATAATGATGCAATTTACCCCAGCCCACCTAGTGGACACCTGCATTTCCCCTCCGGGAAGGGGGGGGGATTTGTAGACTAGGGGGAGCTAGGCTGTAAGTTTGCCTAGGGTGCAGAGAGACCTTGCACCGCCCTGCTAATAGGATAACCCTTGCCAAATGGAATCTAACTTCTTTTGAGAAACTCTGTGTCTCACCTCAGTCTCAAACTACCCCCATTCCATCCTATGCCAAGTCCTGGGAAAAAGGCTTGGGCCACTCCTTATCTGAATATGAATGGAAGACTTTTTTCTTAAGGCCTACTCTAGCTCTATCTGAAATACCATAAAAGAAATGCAATACCCTGTATTAGATCTTAACGAGATGGTACAGGCACCCCTATCTGCTTCATTCCATGTTCCCCACCACCTCCGACTCCTGTCCAGCTCCTTAGATGTTCTGCTGCTCTAGGTTCTCTGTTTCATGTTTGGTGGGATGGCCCTCGCTCATCAAACTTCTGGTCTGACATTTTTGCCATCTCAAGGATTCCTAGGCACTAGGATGCCTACAGATCCTACATTTTGGTAACTCAACCACTCTTCGATACCACTGCACAAATATAAAAAAAATGCTCTGCCACTTTGGTAATGCAGCACGCTCAGTTATCCTGATATTGTTGAACTCTATTAATCCTCCCACACGTAAGAACTGGTTCCATAAGATTGATTATTTTATGTAAATGGAAGACATCCTGGTCTCCTCAACAGATAAACCTTCTGATTTTACTAGCACCTTGGTTGTAATATAAGTCTTTACATGTCTGCAATGCCACCAGACACAGGAGGACATGTACTAAGCAGTGATAAGAGCGGAGAAGTGAGCCAGAGGAGACATTGCCCATGGCAACCAATCAGCACTGAAGTAACATCTATAATTTGCATACTATAAAAAGATACAGAGCTACTGATTGGTTGATGGGGCAACTTCTCCACTGGCTCACTTCTCCGTTCTTATCACTGATTAGTAAATGTCCCCCACAGTCTGATTTCCTGGATCTTTCTCCATGGCAGTTGATCCCTCCTTTCCCTTCTAACATGCCCCTCCCCCAGCCTTTCTATACCCCTTCCTGTTCTTCAGTCTTTTCTTCTTTGTTCTCATTATCTTTTATTAAGAAAATCGTAAGTTTTACCATGTGGACTGCTTTTGTTCTCACTCCTGAATGATTTTTGTTTATGTATTTTTACTCCAGTGACATGATGAAATGTCTGCAATGTTTGCATATGTTTGAATGGTATCCAGACTCTAGGTCGACCACACTTAGGTCGAAACTGTCTAGGTCGTCCACTATTGGTCAACAGTAAGTAGGTCGACAGAGATTCTATGTCGACAGGGACTCTAGGTCGGCATGACAAAAGGTCAACATGATTTTTTCACGCTTTTTTACATGTTTTAACTTTTTCATACTTTACAATCCACGTGGACTACAACTTGGAACAGTAACCTGTGCCGAACACAGCAGTAGTGGAGCGAGGCACCTTGCCCGAAGCATGGTGAGTGAAGTAAGCCATGCGAGGGGACACGGTGCACCAATTGGGGATCCTGGGCACTGTTTGGAGAAAATGACAACAAAAAAGTGCAAAAACTCATGTCGACATTCTGTCATGTCGACCTAGTCCATGTTGACCTAGAGACCCTGTCGACTTAGAAACCATGTAGACCTACTTACTGTTGACCAATAGTGGTCGACCTAGACAATCTTGACCTAAGTGTGGTCGACCTTGCATACCACACCCTGTTTGAATATCTCAATAATAACAGAATATGTAAAAAAGGCATTTAAATAGCAATCACCTCAAATAAAATATATCTAAAATTATTTTTATATACAGTTAGTAATATTAAATAAACTGTAGGATCAGTTCCTCATTTACAAAGAATATAATAGGTTGAATTTAAGTTGAATTGTACAGAGATTGTAATTAAGAAAGACGTCAAGTGGCAGTATCCAAATACTGAGATGTTTAGTCCACAGTCCATAATCTTTACCTACTGAGCTGTTCTTTCATACTGTACCATCTGTGTATAATGTCTTCATGCATGGGTAAATCTTTCCAATTGCTTTTGAACTTAGCTATAGATTGGAATAATAGATGTGATGTTATGTGTCACAAAGGGAACAATAACATTAATTTAGCAAAATCATTTAATGCATCCATTAATTTGTTATTAATGTTTTTGAAAGTTCTTTGACTGTTATTATTACATTGTCTGAATAGAATATTTTGGTACACATACCCTTAACTTTTGGAGAGGATGCAATTCATGGAAATTGTAAACAATGTATAGTTTCACAATTATTTATTTCTATATGGCTTGTGATGTGTGACTGTGGCTCTCCAATTCATCTTATTAAATACTGAGCTTAGAAGTTTAAATTGTCAAGTAGTGAAAGTGCATTTTTGATCTCACACAATAGACAGACATATGTTATAAATGGTAATTAAGAGGTATACATTGACCTACTGATGCTTCGCTTTGTAGTACTCAGGATGTAAACATCTATTTTGTTTGTTACAAAATGAATCAATGTACCACCGAGCAATCCATCTATAATGTTTCAATTGTAATTTTAAATAACCCATCCATTCAGGAAGAGAAGCTAAAAGAGAAGTGCTGTGAGGGAAGTGACTACACACAAAAGCTACATAACAACATGCGCCTGCCTTGTCCTAGGTGCTATGTCTTCTCTTTGTTGGAATTCAGAAATTAAGACAAAAATACAACATGCAATTTTGTCTCAAAGGGGAAAATTACTCCATCAGCCGTCAAGCTGGGTGCAAAATGTGTGGCATGTTTCACCGGGGGACAAAGTATGGAGAAAATATACCTTTTAAAATCTCAAATGGAAGATGAGCTGCTCTTCCTCATTTACTGTACAGTATATGGAGTAGTTGAAGAGGAAGTCATAGTAGATGATATGTGAATATGTTACATACAAACTTTCTATCAAGATTTCTGGTTGCCTTGGTCACCTTGATAAATCCATTGTACCAACCAGATACCAGTTACAGTCTATATATTTAGTTTGCTTTGTTGTATAACATAGCGTTTAAAACATTACACAATGTATTATGAAAGTTGCTAATTAAGAATATTTTCATCATTAATATTTAATATGTGATTGCTAGATTCATGGAGCTTAATCTCCAGTCTGTGGCAGTTTGTTCTCAATTACGTTTCATGGTTTTCTTTTTAACAATGTCCCGACACCTACATTTTCATAGGTGTTTCACTGTGACAGTCTTTCCATAGAGATCATTGATCACTATGAGATCCACCCCTGTCTATCCACAACTCAGTGTGTAAAGTACATAAACGTTTTCATAATATAAAATTGCTATGATGAAATAATAGCCCCATTTAACAGCGAGTCCAAATATCAGCGGTATAGTTTAATATCCCAGTGACATTAAGATATATATGTTTCTGGTATTTAACATTATTTACAGGGGAGCTCCAGCGATGTCCCCCCTGCATCTTCTTCACTAACGCTGCCGGTGACAGGCTGCTGTGTCATACGTATCAGCACAGCTAGTCTGCGAATGACACTTTCACCTGGCAATATCGGTAAGGCTTTGCTGAGCAAGAAAGGCTGCGCAGGATCCCCATTGCGGCAATTGGTACCATATCGTTCTCGTCATCTATTGATCGCATAAGCGATGCATTGACACACAGCAGTTTACTGATGTTTGTTGAATATTAAAAGGAGGACATTGGCCCTCATTCAGAGTTGATCGCTCGCTAGCAGTTTTTTATGTAGTCCAGCGATCAGATTGTCGCTGCCTACAGGGGAGTATATTTTAGCTGTGCAAGTGTGCGAACGCATGTGCAGCCGAGTGGTACAAAAAAACTTTGTGCAGTTTCTGAGTAGCCCAGGACTTACACAGCCACTGCGTTCACTTCAGCCTGTCCGGGGCCGGAATTGACGTCAGACACCTGCCCTGCAAACGCTTGGACACGCTTGGACACGCCTGTGTTTCCCCAACCAGTCCCAGAAAACGGTCAGTTGCCACCCACAAATGCCTTCTTCCTGTCAATCACCTTGCGATCGGCTGCGCGAATGGATTCTTTGTAAAACCCATCACACAGCAACGATCTGCTTTATACCTGTGCATTGCGGTGCATACGCATGTGCAGTTCTGACCTGATCGCAGCACTGCAAAAATCGCTAGCGAGCAATCAGGTCTCAGTTTATACAATCAAAGTTTGCTGTGGTGCGCTCCCTGGGTTACTAGGGTAATAATCAATCTTCAGACTTGTTAGGCTCTGGTGAGTATATTCTTAGTTCAGCAAAGATTCCCCACTCCAATTCACACGATTTTACCCAAAAAATAGAAAAGAGAGCGATATAGTGAAGTATTGTCAGATTCAGTTATAATTATATGAATGGGATTATTCAAATTTATGGAGTCCCAATGAATGGGCGGACCTACGTACCAGATTTTGTGGGGTGTCAGTAGTGCCCACCCAAATGCGCCTGTGGTATTACTTCCACTGCTCTCTGTTAGTTTTCCTCAGAGATTCTTCACCAGTTCACCTCTCCATTCAGAGTTAAATCCCCAAAGGTAGGAAGAGAACAGCAGTATATAGTGAAGTACTGTTTGCTATGATGTACAAATGATAATTTTATTTAAAGTGCAATAGAAGTTCTTTTTCTAAAAACATATGACGTCCAAGTGCAAAATTTAGCAAGAATAAAATGAATAATAAAATTGCAATCCACCACAGATTAGTGGACCCACGTACCAGAGTTGTTGGGGTGTATCAAATGTCCACCCAAAAAAACGCCTTAAATATTGCTCCCCGGGGTTTACAGCAACAGTCAGCGAATTTCCTCTGGATGTCGTAGGTACCTCCAACCAGTCACGGGTGACCTACGACATCCAGAGGAAATTCGCTGACTGTTGCTGTAAACCCCGGGGAGCAATATTTAAGGCGTTTTTTTGGGTGGACATTTGATACACCCCAACAACTCTGGTACGTGGGTCCACTAATCTGTGGTGGATTGCAATTTTATTATCCATTTTATTCTTGCTAAATTTTGCACTTGGACGTCATATGTTTTTAGAAAAAGAACTTCTATTGCACTTTAAATAAAATTATCATTTGTACATCAAAGCAAACAGTACTTCACTATATACTGCTGTTCTCTTCCTACCTTTGGGGATTTAACTCTGAATGGAGAGGTGAACTGGTGAAGAATCTCTGAGGAAAACTAACAGAGAGCAGTGGAAGTAATACCACAGGCGCATTTGGGTGGGCACTACTGACACCCCACAAAATCTGGTACGTAGGTCCGCCCATTCATTGGGACTCCATAAATTTGAATAATCCCAATCATTATAGTTATAACTGAATCTGACAATACTTCACTATATCGCTCTCTTTTCTATTTTTTGGGTAAAATCGTGTGAATTGGAGTGGGGAATCTTTGCTGAACTAAGAATATACTCACCAGAGCCTAACAAGTCTGAAGATTGATTATTGCCCTAGTAACCCAGGGAGCGCACCACAGCAAACTTTGATTGTATAAACTGTGACTTTTTGGGATTTAGTTGACCATCCCGGCTGGTGGACTGCAGCACCTTTGAACTAAAGCGCCATCTTTGCATTTTTTTGTTTATAGAGCAATCAGGTCTGAATTACCCCCGTAATCATTTTAGAAAGTGCTGAAGAGGTTATGTCTTGACCTTAAATGGGGCCCATAGTGAATATATATATAATACTGTGCAAAAGTTTTAAGCAGGTGTGGAAAAAATGCTGCAAAGTAAGATTGCTTACAAATAATAGAAGTGTTAATAGTTTATTTTTCTCAATTAATAAAATAGCAAAGTTAATGAGCAGAAGAGAAATCTAAATCAAATCAATATTTGGTGTGACAACCCTTTGCCTTCATAACAGCATAAAGGTACACTTGCACTTACACTTGTAACAGAAGGCAGTTTATTCACTGAAGGGCTGGAGAGCAGTACAATAATGAGTGTCTGCAGGCACCAGTGAAGCATGGTGGAGGATCTTTGCAAGTTTGGGGCTACATTTCAGCAAATGGAGTTGGGAATTTCGTCAGGATTAATGGTGTCCTCAATGCTGAGAAATACAGGCAGGTACTTATCTATCACGCAATACCAGCAAGGAGGCATCTGATTGGCTCCAAATGTATTCTGCAGCAGGACAGCAACCCCAAACATACAGCCAATGTCATTAAGCACTACCTTCAGTGTAAAGAGGAACAAGGAGTACTGGAACTGATGATTTGCCCCCCCACAGAGTCCTGACCACAAAATCGAGGCTGTCTGGGATAACATGAAGAGACAGAAGGATTTGAGCAAGCCTACATGCACATAAGAACTGTGGTTAGTTCTCCAAGATGTATGGAACAAACTCCCTGCTGAGTTCCTTCATAAACTGTATGCAAGTATATCTAGAAGAATTGATACTGTTTTGAAGGCAAAGGTTGGTCACACCAAATATTGACTGATTTAGATTTCTCTTCTGTTCATTCATTTTGCATTTTGTTAATTGATCAAAATAAGCTATTGTTATGATCTGAGTATCTACTCTAGCCTCTGACTCTGTTATTCCCTGCAGTGGTCGGTTGGAGCCTGCAAAGCTGGTCTTCTCCTATAGCAGCCGCGTTTTAATGGGCGAATGAGGTCCGCCCAGACTCCGATGCCCCCAGGTCTTACGAATAACAAGGCACCAACCGAGACCAAGAATGAACAAGAGGAAACCCAAACTAAGACTGTGAAAGCAACAATGCTCAAAGATGTTATAAGCAACTTAATAAACTGGGAAAGCAACAATGCTCAAAGGTGTTATAAGCTACTAAATAAACTGTGAAAGCAACAATGCTCAAAGGTGTCACAATACGGAAATGCAGGCAAGCAGTGTCTGTGTGGAAACTCCACAAAAACCTGAATACAAGGCCAGCTGGTTCTGGTCAGGTACTAATCTGACAAGGTCTCCAAATCATGGGTCCAACACAGGCAGACAGGATCTCATACGAGCTGACTGGTTCTAACTGAAGCAGAAACTCAGGTAATGGGTAATGAACTCAGGATTCTGTAAGGACAGGGTACACAGGATTCCAACTGGACAGGATATCACAAGTAGTATTACAGTACCGATTGCACAGGTTTAACATTCCACATTAGTACAGGGCCCGGATACAAGTACAAACAGGAACATGTATCTATCACCGGCATCATGTGAAGGGCAGGATGGGTAATAAAGGAAGCAAGCCCCAATCAGGATGGCTGGAAGCCAGACATAAGTTAATGACCTAATTATCTGACAGGTGAGACTGCACAGGCCACACATACAGGAGACAGGATGCAATTACACAGACTCACCACATAATGGCCTAATTATCTGACAGGTGAGACTGCACATGCCACATAAACAGGAGACAGGCTGCAGTTACACAGACTCAATACATAATGGCCTAAACAGGTAAATGAGAAAACCTGGAATGCGAACATAAAAATATAAACAGAATGCAAACAGTGGTGGCTCATGACAGCTATTAACACTTCTATTTTTAAAAACATTCTTACTTAGCAGTATTTTTCCCACACCTGCTTAAAACTTTTGCACAGTACTGTAAATCAGAAGCTTATTTCTCAATATTAGTGAAAAGAACCCATTAACTAATGGCACAATTTGCCATATTAGTTTTTGTACTTATGGGCAAAATTTACGTAGTTCCTTTCCATCCATAAATTGAAGATGTTTACTTTCCGTGATGCAGGGTAATATTGTCTGGTGACCATAGGACTAGTGCAATGCCTAATAGGGAGACCAATGTGCGACTGTTGGTGCTTCTTTGTACACAAACTGTTGGATTAGTACAGCAACGAGGGGGCGTTTCATTAACAAGCCGATTGGCTACAGCATTAGCATAATGCACAAGAAGATGCAGCCGTGGCTGCAATAGCCTCCACCCCTGAATCAGGACCTCTGTGTTGGGAATTCTTTCAAACATCCAAATTTCAGAAAGTTAAATTAGTTCCACCATTTTTTAACTACTTTGACCATGGTTTGGTATTTTGGATGTTTGAGTCCTTTGACTATGGTCAAACCAGTTTGCCCATTTGGATGAACATGTTCAGACAATGAAATTGAGTTGATTTCCATATATTCAACTCAAAAACATTCAAGCTTAAATTTATACATGTATAACATTTTTCTCTGGGGACAGTAAACCATGAATATGAATGGTGGACTTGGAATACTGTATTTTTTGTAGTTCAAATAAATAAAGTTTTATTATTTAAATAATGATTTAAAAAAATAAATGTAAACATTAATTTTAGCACAAATGGTGAACGGGAACCATAAGCCCCAAACATGAACAGAAGAAAGATCAGCATACAGTGGGGCTGATGTATCAACCTGGAGAAGGCACAAGGAAGTGATAAACCAGTGATAAGTGCAAAGTGCACTCAGCCTTTGTTAGCATCAAAGGCTGAGTATGACATTATAGGTATTATGGAAAGATGGTGGGACGACTCTCACGACTGGGTTGCTAACTTGGAGGGGTATTCTCCTTTTAGGAGGGACAGGGCTAACAAAAGAGGAGGAGGTATATGTCTTTATGTTAATCCATCACTTAAACCATACCTAAAGGAGGTTATCTATGAGGAGACTGGCGATAATGTGGAGTCACTATGGGTAGAAATCTCAAGTGGGGGAATTGATGCAAAAAAACTAGTCATAGGCACATTGGGAATTTTAATTACCTGGATATAAACTGGAGTAACGATTCATGTGCTAAAGCGAGGAGCAGCAGGTTCTTAAATATGTTTAGGGATCACTACTTGTCTCAATTAGTCGAGGACCCAACTAGGGGTAAAACTACCCTGGATCTAGTAATTACTAATAATGTGGACATTATATCAAACACTAAAGTTGGGGAGACTTTGGGTAACAGTGATCACTATATGATCACATTCGACATCAGTTTCAGGAAACATAGCTACAGAGATTCCACCAAAACTTTTAACTTTAGGAAGGCCAATTTCAGTATGCTTAGATGTGCACTTAACGACATAGAGTGGGAGATTCTGTTTAATAACAAGAACACTTCGGAAATGTGGGATGTTTTAAAAGGGTTGCTGGATAGCAATATTCATAACTTTATTCCCATAAGCAGTAAACGCAGGAGTATTAAACTCAAACCGATGTGGCTTAACAAGAAGGTTAAGGCAGAAATGGATAAAAAAAAAGCGGGCTTTCAAAGCATTTAAATCTAATGGAGAGTCTTTCAAGTATTACAAGGAGTGTAATAAGAAATGCAAAAAAGCAATAAGAGCAGCTAAAATGGAAAATGAAAAGCAAATCGCTATAGAGAGTAAAACCAATCCTAAAAAGTCTTTTAAATACATAAACCAGTGGTTCCCAAACTTTTGTGAGTCACGGCACCCTGGAGTGTCAGATTTTTTTTCACGGCACCCCTAGGCCACAAGTTTCTTATTGAGAAATTTCAATAAAAATATTAGATTAAGTAAATTATGTTTATATGTCATCCTTAGGGTCAGTTATGTAGTGAGGGACAAGATTTGCTTCTGTTTGTCCACATATTTTATAACTGAAAGCCATCAGCACTGGTTTTGCCTATTAAATTGACAATAAATAGTTTGAATTGGTCCTTGACCACCAACCTGAGGCACCCCTGCAAGTGTCCCGCGGCACCCCAGGGTGCCACGGCACACAGTTTGGGAACCACTGACATAAACGGTAAAAGGTTAAAAAAGGAGAATATAGGTCCATTAAAAGATAAATTAGGAGAATTGATAAATGATGACGAAATAAAAGCGGAAATACTGAACAAATTCTTTTCATCAGTATTCACCTGTGAAGAACTGATGGTGGGAGTAGAGCATAACAATTGTGACAGTACTGATTCATGGTTAGAAACTTGTTTAAGCGAAGAAGTAGTCCGGGAGAGACTAAGCAAAATTAAGATGAATAAATCACCTGGTCCTGATGGACTTCACCCGAGGGTTCTTATGGAGCTTAGTTCACAACTAGCACGACCCCTATACTTGATTTTCAATAGTTCAATTAGATCAGGCATGGTACCGAAGAATTGGCGTATAGCTGAGGTAGTGACATTATTTAAAAAGGGATCCTAAAATCTTCCAGGAAACTACAGACCAGTTAGTTTAACATCTATAGTGGGGAAAATATTGGAAGGAATTCTAAGGGACATCATACAGGAGTATCTAAAGTCCGCTAGGATTATTAGACAGAACCAGCATGGGTTTGTGAGGGACAGGTCATGTCAGACTAACTTAATTAGCTTCTATGAGGAAGTGAGCAATAAGCTTGATCAAGGAAAAGCAGTTGATGTGGTCTTCCTAGATTTTGCAAAAGCCTTCGATACAAATCCTCACAGGAGACTGATGATCAAATTAAAGGAGATTGGCCTAGGAAAAACTATTTGCACATGGATAAGCAGCTGGTTGGATAGCAGGGTACAGCGAGTAGCGGTCAACGGGAAGTCCTCAACCTGGTCCCCAGTAGTCAGCGGAATACCACAAGGGTCCGTACTCGGACCACTGCTGTTCAACATATTTATCAATGACCTAGAAATAGGCCTGGAAATACTAAACTGTGTAAGGTAATTAATTCAGAATTGGATGTGGAGAATGATCTATGTGGATGTGGAGAATTGGATGTGCAGAATGATCTATCTAAACTTGAACTCTGGGCGTCTAAATGGATAATGAAGTTCAATACAGACAAATGCAAGGTTATGCATTTTGGGACTAAAAACAAACTTGCATCCTACATATTAAATGGGGAACGCCTAGGGGAAACAGAGTTGGAAAAACATTTGGGGGTATTCATTGATAATAGGCTTAATAACCGTACACAATGTCAAAATGCAGTAAAGAAGGCAAGTAAGGTGCTAGCATGCATAAAAAGGGGAATTGAGACAAGGGACTCGGATGTAATCATGCCGCTGTATAAGGCATTGGTACGTCCGCACCTGGAATATTGTGTTCAGTTTTGGGCACCATTGTATAAAAAAGACATCAGTGAACTCGAAAGTGTTCAAAGGCGAGCTACTAAATTGATTAAAGGCCTAGAAGGACTGGACTATAAGGAAAGACTTACTAGGCTGAATATGTATACACTAGAAAAAAGGCGCCTAAGAGGAGATATTATTAATATCTTCAAATATGTAAAGGGACATCAAAAAGAGTTATCAGAGGAATTATTTATTAAAAGAACACAGTTTAGGACACGTGGGCACTTGCTGCGACTGGAGGAGAGAAAGTTCCGAACGCAACGGAGGAAAGGGTTCTTCACTGTTAGGGCAATCAGGATGTGGAATTCCCTGCCAGGGAAGGTGGTAATGGCGCACTCTGTAATTGGATTTAAAAAATGAATAGATACATTTCTGAATGAAAAAGCTATCCAAGGTTATCATACTTAAAATATCAACGTGGTTAATCCGGGGGTAACATGAGTTATAGTAGCTAACTAGTCATAAAACATTATTTAGCAAGTATGTAGTATCATCACAACTTAAAACAGGTTGAACACGATGGGCAATTTGCCTCTATTCAACCTCAAATACTATGTTACTATGTTACTATAAACTAGAGATGAGCGCCGGAAATTTTTCGGGTTTTGTGTTTTGGTTTTGGGTTCGGTTCCGCGGCCGTGTTTTGGGTTCGACCGCGTTTTGGCAAAACCTCACCGAATTTTTTTTGTCGGATTCGGGTGTGTTTTGGATTCGGGTGTTTTTTTAAAAAAACCCTAAAAAACAGCTTAAATCATAGAATTTGGGGGTAATTTTGATCCCAAAGTATTATTAACCTCAAAAAACATAATTTACACTCATTTTCAGCCTATTCTGAACACATCACACCTCACAATATTATTTTTAGTCCTAAAATTTGCACCGAGGTCGCTGTGTGAGTAAGATAAGCGACCCTAGTGGCCGACACAAACACCGGGCCCATCTAGGAGTGGCACTGCAGTGTCACGCAGGATGGCCCTTCCAAAAAACCCTCCCCAAACAGCACATGACGCAAAGAAAAAAAGAGGCGCAATGAGGTAGCTGACTGTGTGAGTAAGATTAGCGACCCTAGTGGCCGACACAAACACCGGGCACATCTAGGAGTGGCACTGCAGTGTCACGCAGGATGTCCCTTCCAAAAAACCCTCCCCAAACAGCACATGACGCAAAGAAAAAAAGAGGCGCAATGAGGTAGCTGTGTGAGTAAGATTAGCGACCCTAGTGGCCGACACAAACACCGGGCCCATCTAGGAGTGGCACTGCAGTGTCACGCAGGATGTCCCTTCCAAAAAACCCTCCCCAATCAGCACATGATGCAAAGAAAAAGAAAAGAAAAAAGAGGTGCAAGATGGAATTATCCTTGGGCCCTCCCACCCACCCTTATGTTGTATAAACAAAACAGGACATGCACACTTTAACCAACCCATCATTTCAGTGACAGGGTCTGCCACACGACTGTGACTGATATGACGGGTTGGTTTGGACCCCCCCCAAAAAAGAAGCAATTAATCTCTCCTTGCACAAACTGGCTCTACAGAGGCAAGATGTCCACCTCATCTTCACCCTCCGATATATCACCGTGTACATCCCCCTCCTCACAGATTATCAATTCGTCCCCACTGGAATCCACCATCTCAGCTCCCTGTGTACTTTGTGGAGGCAATTGCTGCTGGTCAATGTCTCCGCGGAGGAATTGATTATAATTCATTTTAATGAACATCATCTTCTCCACATTTTCTGGATGTAACCTCGTACGCCGATTGCTGACAAGGTGAGCGGCGGCACTAAACACTCTTTCGGAGTACACACTTGTGGGAGGGCAACTTAGGTAGAATAAAGCCAGTTTGTGCAAGGGCCTCCAAATTGCCTCTTTTTCCTGCCAGTATAAGTACGGACTGTGTGACGTGCCTACTTGGATGCGGTCACTCATATAATCCTCCACCATTCTATCAATGTTGAGAGAATCATATGCAGTGACAGTAGACGACATGTCCGTAATCGTTGTCAGGTCCTTCAGTCCGGACCAGATGTCAGCATCAGCAGTCGCTCCAGACTGCCCTGCATCACCGCCAGCGGGTGGGCTCGGAATTCTGAGCCTTTTCCTCGCACCCCCAGTTGCGGGAGAATGTGAAGGAGGAGATGTTGACAGGTCGCGTTCCGCTTGACTTGACAATTTTGTCACCAGCAGGTCTTTCAACCCCAGCAGACCTGTGTCTGCCGGAAAGAGAGATCCAAGGTAGGCTTTAAATCTAGGATCGAGCACGGTGGCCAAAATGTAGTGCTCTGATTTCAACAGATTGACCACCCGTGAATCCTTGTTAAGCGAATTAAGGGCTGCATCCACAAGTCCCACATGCCTAGCGGAATCGCTCCGTGTTAGCTCCTTCTTCAATGCCTCCAGCTTCTTCTGCAAAAGCCTGATGAGGGGAATGACCTGACTCAGGCTGGCAGTGTCTGAACTGACTTCACGTGTGGCAAGTTCAAAGGGCATCAGAACCTTGCACAACGTTGAAATCATTCTCCACTGCACTTGAGACAGGTGCATTCCACCTACTATATCGTGCTCAATTGTATAGGCTTGAATGGCCTTTTGCTGCTCCTCCAACCTCTGAAGCATATAGAGGGTTGAATTCCACCTCGTTACCACTTCTTGCTTCAGATGATGGCAGGGCAGGTTCAGTAGTTTTTGGTGGTGCTCCAGTTTTCTGTACGTGGTGCCTGTACGCCGAAAGTGTCCCGCAATTCTTCTGGCCACCGACAGCATCTCTTGCACGCCCCTGTCGTTTTTTAAAAAATTCTGCACCACCAAATTCAAGGTATGTGCAAAACATGGGACGTGCTGGAATTGGCCCAGATTTAATGCACACACAATATTGCTGGCGTTGTCCGATGCCACAAATCCACAGGAGAGTCCAATTGGGGTAAGCCATTCCGCGATGATCTTCCTCAGTTGCCGTAAGAGGTTTTCAGCTGTGTGCGTATTCTGGAAAGCGGTGATACAAAGCGTAGCCTGCCTAGGAAAGAGTTGGCGTTTGCGAGATGCTGCTACTGGTGCCGCCGCTGCTGTTCTTGCGGCGGGAGTCCATACATCTACCCAGTGGGCTGTCACAGTCATATAGTCCTGACCCTGCCCTGCTCCACTTGTCCACATGTCCGTGGTTAAGTGGACATTGGGTACAGCTGCATTTTTTAGGACACTGGTGACTCTTTTTCTGAGGTCTGTGTACATTTTCGGTATCGCCTGCCTAGAGAAATGGAACCTAGATGGTATTTGGTACCGGGGACACAGTACCTCCAACAAGTCTCTAGTTGGCTCTGCAGTAATGATGGATACCGGAACCACGTTTCTCACCACCCAGGATGCCAAGGCCTCAGTTATCCGCTTTGCAGTAGGATGACTGCTGTGATATTTCATCTTCCTCGCAAAGGACTGTTGAACAGTCAATTGCTTACTGGAAGTAGTACAAGTGGGCTTACGACTTTCCCTCTGGGATGACCATCGACTCCCAGCGGCAACAACAGCAGCGCCAGCAGCAGTAGGCGTTACACGCAAGGATGCATCGGAGGAATCCCAGGCAGGAGAGGACTCGTCAGACTTGCCAGTGACATGGCCTGCAGGACTATTGGCATTCCTGGGGAAGGAGGAAATTGACACTGAGGGAGTTGGTGGGGTGGTTTGCGTGAGCTTGGTTACAAGAGGAAGGGATTTACTGGTCAGTGGACTGCTTCCGCTGTCACCCAAAGTTTTTGAACTTGTCACTGACTTATTATGAATGCGCTGCAGGTGACGTATAAGGGAGGATGTTCCGAGGTGGTTAACGTCCTTACCCCTACTTATTACAGCTTGACAAAGGGAACACACGGCTTGACACCTGTTGTCCGCATTTCTGGTGAAATACCTCCACACCGAAGAGCTGATTTTTTTGGTATTTTCACCTGGCATGTCAACGGCCATATTCCTCCCACGGACAACAGGTGTCTCCCCGGGTGCCTGACTTAAACAAACCACCTCACCATCAGAATCCTCCTGGTCAATTTCCTCCCCAGCGCCAGCAACACCCATATCCTCCTCATCCTGGTGTACTTCAACACTGACATCTTCAATCTGACTATCAGGAACTGGACTGCGGGTGCTCCTTCCTGCACTTGCAGGGGGCATGCAAATAGTGGAAGGCGCATGCTCTTCACGTCCAGTGTTGGGAAGGTCAGGCATCGCAAACGACACAATTGGACTCTCCTTGTGGATTTGGGATTTCAAAGAACGCACAGTTCTTTGCGGTGCTTTTGCCAGCTTGAGTCTTTTCAGTTTTCTAGCGAGAGGCTGAGTGCTTCCATCCTCATGTGAAGCTGAACCACTAGCCATGAACATAGGCCAGGGCCTCAGCCGTTCCTTGCCACTCCGTGTGGTAAATGGCATATTGGCAAGTTTACGCTTCTCCTCCGACAATTTTATTTTAGGTTTTGGAGTCCTTTTTTTTCTGATATTTGGTGTTTTGGATTTGACATGCTCTGTACTATGACATTGGGCATCGGCCTTGGCAGACGACGTTGCTGGCATTTCATCGTCTCGGCCATGACTAGTGGCAGCAGCTTCAGCACGAGGTGGAAGTGGATCTTGATCTTTCCCTAATTTTGGAACCTCAACTTTTTTGTTCTCCATATTTTATAGGCAGAACTAAAAGGCACCTCAGGTAAACAATGGAGATGGATGGATTGGATACTAGTATACAATTATGGACGGACTGCCACGGTTAGGTGGTATAAAAAAACCACGGTTAGGTGGTATATATTATAATAATAATACAATTATGGATGGACGGACTGCCTGCCGACTGCCGACACAGAGGTAGCCACAGCCGTGAACTACCGCACTGTACACTGGTTGATAAAGAGATAGTAGTATACTCGTAACAACTAGTATGACACTATGACGACGGTATAAAGAATGAAAAAAAAACCACGGTTAGGTGGTATATATTATAATAATAATACAATTATGGATGGACGGACTGCCTGCCGACTGCCGACACAGAGGTAGCCACAGCCGTGAACTACCGCACTGTACACTGGTTGATAAAGAGATAGTAGTATACTCGTAACAACTAGTATGACACTATGACGACGGTATAAAGAATGAAAAAAAAACCACGGTTAGGTGGTATATATTATAATAATAATACAATTATGGATGGACGGACTGCCTGCCGACTGCCGACACAGAGGTAGCCACAGCCGTGAACTACCGCACTGTACACTGGTTGATAAAGAGATAGTAGTATACTCGTAACAACTAGTATGACACTATGACGACGGTATAAAGAATGAAAAAAAAACCACGGTTAGGTGGTATATATTATAATAATAATACAATTATGGATGGACGGACTGCCTGCCGACTGCCGACACAGAGGTAGCCACAGCCGTGAACTACCGCACTGTACACTGGTTGATAAAGAGATAGTAGTATACTCGTAACAACTAGTATGACACTATGACGGTATAAAGAATGAAAAAAAAACCACGGTTAGGTGGTATATATTATAATAATAATACAATTATGGATGGACGGACTGCCTGCCGACTGCCGACACAGAGGTAGCCACAGCCGTGAACTACCGCACTGTACACTGGTTGATAAAGAGATAGTAGTATACTCGTAACAATTAGGATGACACTATGACGGTATAAAGAATGAAAAAAAAACCACGGTTAGGTGGTAGGTATATAATAATAAATAATACAATTCTGGTCGGACGGACTGCCTGCCGTGTGCCGACACAGAGGTAGCCACAGCCGTGAACTACCGCACTGTACACTGGTTGATAAAGAGATAGTAGTATACTCGTAACAATTAGGATGACACTATGACGGTATAAAGAATGAAAAAAAAACCACGGTTAGGTGGTAGGTATATAATAATAAATAATACAATTCTGGTCGGACGGACTGCCTGCCGTGTGCCGACACAGAGGTAGCCACAGCCGTGAACTACCGCACTGTACACTGGTTGATAAAGAGATAGTAGTATACTCGTAACAATTAGGATGACACTATGACGGTATAAAGAATGAAAAAAAAACCACGGTTAGGTGGTAGGTATATAATAATAAATAATACAATTCTGGTCGGACGGACTGCCTGCCGTGTGCCGACACAGAGGTAGCCACAGCCGTGAACTACCGCACTGTACACTGGTTGATAAAGAGATAGTAGTATACTCGTAACAATTAGGATGACACTATGACGGTATAAAGAATGAAAAAAAAACCACGGTTAGGTGGTAGGTATATAATAATAAATAATACAATTCTGGTCGGACGGACTGCCTGCCGTGTGCCGACACAGAGGTAGCCACAGCCGTGAACTACCGCACTGTACACTGGTTGATAAAGAGATAGTAGTATACTCGTAACAATTAGGATGACACTATGACGGTATAAAGAATGAAAAAAAAACCACGGTTAGGTGGTAGGTATATAATAATAAATAATACAATTCTGGTCGGACGGACTGCCTGCCGTGTGCCGACACAGAGGTAGCCACAGCCGTGAACTACCGCACTGTACTGTGTCTGCTGCTAATATAGACTGGTTGATATTTAAAGAGATATTAGTAGTATACAACAATACTATACTGGTGGTCAGGCACTGGTCACCACTCCTGCAGCAAAAGTGTGCACTGTTAATTAATATAATTGTACTCCTGGCTCCTGCTAACAACCTGCAGTGCTCCCCAGTCTCCCCCACAATTAATTATAAGCTTTTAATTTATACATTGATGACTGTGCAGCACACTGGGCTGAGCTGAGTGCACACAGACTGAGTCACACTGTGTGACTGACTGTGCTGTGTATCGTTTTTTTTTTCAGGCAGAGAACGGATATAGCAGAGAGAAGTGAACGGATATATTATATTAAATAAAAGTTAACTAGCTGCTGCACTGGTCACTGACTGTGGTAAACTAACTCTGTCTGCGACTCTGCACAATCTCTCTCTATCTAATCTATCTATCTCTATTCTAATGGAGAGGACGCCAGACACGTCCTCTCCCTATCAATCTCAATGCACGAGTGAAAATGGCGGCGACGCGCGGCTCCTTATATAGAATCCGAGTCTCGCGATAGAATCCGAGCCTCGCGAGAATCCGACAGCGTCATGATGACGTTCGGGCGCGCTCGGGTTAACCGAGCAAGGCGGGAAGATCCGAGTCGCTCGGACCCGTGGAAAAAAAAGTGAAGTTCGTGCGGGTTCGGATTCAAAGAAACCGAACCCGCTCATCTCTACTATAAACACACCAGCCAATCAGCTCCAATATGTAAATTAACAGTTAGGAGCTGATTGGCTGGTGCATTTATCACCTTGCACTTACCAATGGTTTATCACTTCCTTATGCTGTCTCCCGGCTTAATACATCTGCCTCAGTATGTGAGCCGCAAATCCCTATTATGTTTCTGGCCCTCGGATCTTTGAAAATCATTCTAGTAAAATTTTGAAAAATGAAACATTTTCCAGCATTTCTTATGAAGAGTTTCAAGAGAAGGGCTACTCTGCTTGCCCCTATTTGGGTGTAAATAAACTGATCATAGCAATAGCCAGCTATCTGTTTCTATCATTACCACCTGCATCAATTTGTTTTATACAGTATTTCATTATTTGCAGGCTTCATTTTCACTGAGATTATAAATAATGGAAATCCTTGATATTTAGAGTGTCATTTAAACACAGTGATCTCTGTAGATCACTGAAGGTAAAGGCTTCCACAGAATACATGCGGTTCCCCGGTGGAAGGGATGCTGGCTGTCATGATCCCGACAGTGGAATCCCGCTCACTAGAATGCCGGCAGTGGGACGAGCGCCATAAAGCCCCTTGCGGGCTCGCTGTGCTCGCCACGCTGCAGGCACGGTGACTCACTGCGCTCACCACAGGTTCATTCTCCCTCTATGGGTGTCATGGACACCCAAAGAGGGAGAACAGCCTGTGTAGCTGGTATTCCGGCGGCGGCATTTCACCGTCAGTATTGTGACTGGTGGGATCCCAACTGGTGGTATGTTATTATTATTTATTATTATTAACAGTTTCTTATATAGCGCAGCAAATTCCGTTGTGCTTTACAATTTCAAATAACAATAACACACTGGGTGATAACAAACAGTCATAGAGGTAGGACGGCCCTGCTCGCAAGCTTACAATCTATAGGGAAATAGGCATGTGTACACAAGGAAAGCTGCTATCTATTGCATAGTTGTTCGCCAGATTGCAAAGGTTCTTGGAGGGCTGTATGATATGGTCATACAGCAATGATGAACCGGATTCGAGAGGAAGGGAAAGTGAAGAATGAGAATACATGTGAGGATGTGTGTGGACTGTGCAGAGTGGATGCAATTTGATAGGAAGGTTTATGAAAGTTATGTGGGCGGTTCTGGAATTTGATATGCTTGCCTAAAGAGGTGAGTTTTCAGGGAATGCTTGAAGGTTTGGAGACTAGAGGAGAGCCTTATTGTGCGTGGTAGGGGATTCCACAGAGTGGGTGCAGCCTGATGAAAGTCCTGTAATTGTGAGTGGGAGCGAGTAATGAGTGTGGATGAGAGACGCAGATCTTGTGAAGAGCGAAGAGGTCGGGTTGGGAGATATTTTGAGATAAGCGAAGTGATGTACGTTGGTGTAGTTTGGTTAATGGCCTTGTGTGTGAGTAAAAGTATTTTATATTGAATGCGGTAGAGTACAAGTAACCAATGGAGGGACTGACAGAGTGGATCTGCAGACGATGAATGTCTAGCGAGGAAGATAAGCCTCGCCGCTGCATTCAGAATGGATTGTAATGGTGAGAGTCTCGTTTTGGGAAATCCAGTTAGGAGACTATTGCAATAATCAATGCAGGAGATAATGAGAGCGTGGATTAGAGTTTTAGCAGTGTCTTGTGTAAGGTATGGTCGTATTTTGGATATTTTTTTTAGATGCATGTAACATGATCTTGAGACAGATTGAATGTGGGGAACAAAGGACAGATCAGAGTCAAGGATGACACCTAGGCAGTGAGCTTGTGGGGTAGGGTAGATAGTCGAATTTTCAACAGTGATAGAGATATCAGGTTGGTAGCTACTATTGGCCGGTGGAAATATAATTAACTCTGTCTTTGAAATATTCAGTTTGAGGTGGCGAGATGTCATCCAGGATGAAATGGCAGAAAGGCATTCAGTGACACGGTCCAGTACAGATGGGGACAAGTCAGGGGAGGATAGGTAGATTTCAGTATCATCTGCGTACAGATGATACTGAAAACCAAAAGAGCTGATTAGTTTACCGAGAGATGAGGTATAGATAGAGAAAAGCAGAGGACCCAAGACTGAGCCTAGCGGTACACCAACTGAAAGAGGTAGCGAAGAATAGGTAGATTCAGAGAAGCGAACACTGAAGGAGCGATTAGATAGATAGGATAGGAACCAAGAAAGGGCTGTGTCTTTAAAACCTAGGGATTGTAGTGTCTGTATGAGAAGAGAGTGGTCTAGTGTCAAATGCAGCAGATAGATCTAGAAGAATAAGTAGTGAGTAGTGGCCCTTAGACTTCGTAGTGACCAAATCATTAACCATTTTAGTCAGTGCTGTCTCTGTAGAATGTTGAGAACGGAAGCCTGACTGAAGTGGGTCCAACAAAGTGTATGCGTTAAGAAAGTGTGTGAGTCGAGTGTAGGCAAGTCTCTCAAGTAGCTTAGAGAGACAAGGGAGCTGAGAGATAGGGCGGTAGTTTGAGAGAGCATTAGGGTCAGAATTTTGTTTTTTTAAAATGGGAGTAATCACTGCATGCTTGAAGAGTGAAGGAAAAATACCAGTAGAGAGAGAGATTACAGATGTTAGTTAAGGTAGGGATGAGCACCAGACACAGAGCTTTACTTATTTGTGAGGGTAAAGGATCAAGAGGAGAGGTAGTAGAGAAGCAGGATGAGAAGAGTGATGATACTTCATCTTCATTTGTGGGATCAAATGAAGAAAGAGTGCCAGAGGGTTCAGGTAAAGAACGGAGCAGGTCCGTTAACCGCTTCCCGCTTCCACAGCATCTGCTCAGTGTATCAACAACTACTCATGGAACTATTTTTTTTTTATGACCCAGAAGCACTCATCCATTGGGAGTCATGACACCTATTACTTTTTTCAGTTTGAAAGACTGAAATTTCTTTATCACATAGTAACACACAGTGTATTGACACCATTAAAAGCAAGGGCGTAGCTACCATAGGTGCAGGTAATGCAGCTGCTATGGGGCCCAGAGCTGAGAGGGGCCCACTTTGGGTGATATGCAGTGGCCCTTACAAACCTTTGCCTTGGGGCTTTCAATATATCTAGTTATGACCATTGACTTGCTCATTGGAAAGTGGTATAAAATTAATTGGAGGGCATTATAATGTTTCATAATCTGAACTGGGGTACTGTAATGTGGCACAGTATGAAGTGGAGGCACTATAGTGTGGCATAATATGAACTGGGCACACTGCATGTCATAATGTGAATTGGGGTCACCATGTTGGATAATGTTTACTGGTGGCACTACAATGAACTAGGGCACTACTGTGGTTTATAAAATAAACTAGGGCACTACTATGGTTTATAAAATAAACTAGGGCACTACTATGGTTTATAAAATAAACTAGGGCACTACTATGGGGTATAACATTAATTAAGGCGCTACTATGGTTCAGAATATATTATTGCAGGCTTAAAATTAACAATTGCTGTGGATAGGTGTCTCTAGAAGCATTAGCACTAGAGATGAGCGCCTGAAATTTTTCGGGTTTTGTGTTTTGGTTTTGGGTTCGGTTCCGCGGCCGTGTTTTGGGTTCGAACGCGTTTTGGCAAAACCTCACCGAATTTTTTTTGTCGGATTCGGGTGTGTTTTGGATTCGGGTGTTTTTTTCAAAAAACACTAAAAAACAGCTTAAATCATAGAATTTGGGGGTCATTTTGATCCCAAAGTATTATTAACCTCAAAAACCATAATTTACACTCATTTTCAGTCTATTCTGAATACCTCACACCTCACAATATTATTTTTAGTCCTAAAATTTGCACCGAGGTCGCTGTGTGAGTAAGATAAGCGACCCTAGTGGCCGACACAAACACCGGGCCCATCTAGGAGTGGCACTGCAGTGTCACGCAGGATGTCCCTTCCAAAAAACCCTCCCCAAACAGCACGACGCAAAGAAAAAAAGAGGCGCAATGAGGTAGCTGTGTGAGTAAGATTAGCGACCCTAGTGGCCGACACAAACACCGGGCCCATCTAGGAGTGGCACTGCAGTGTCACGCAGGATGGCCCTTCCAAAAAACCCTCCCCAAACAGCACATGACGCAAAGAAAAAAAGAGGCGCAATGAGGTAGCTGTGTGAGTAAGATTAGCGACCCTAGTGGCCGACACAAACACCGGGCCCATCTAGGAGTGGCACTGCAGTGTCACGCAGGATGTCCCTTCCAAAAAACCCTCCCCAAACAGCACATGACGCAAAGAAAAAAAGAGGCGCAATGAGGTAGCTGTGTGAGTAAGATTAGCGACCCTAGTGGCCGACACAAACACCGGGCCCATCTAGGAGTGGCACTGCAGTGTCACGCAGGATGTCCCTTCCAAAAAACCCTCCCCAAACAGCACATGACGCAAAGAAAAAAAGAGGCGCAATGAGGTAGCTGACTGTGTGAGTAAGATTAGCGACCCTAGTGGCCGACACAAACACCGGGCCCATCTAGGAGTGGCACTGCAGTGTCACACAGGATGTCCCTTCCAAAAAACCCTCCCCAATCAGCACATGATGCAAAGAAAAAGAAAAGAAAAAAGAGGTGCAAGATGGAATTGTCCTTGGGCCCTCCCACCCACCCTTATGTTGTATAAACAAAACAGGACATGCACACTTTAACCAACCCATCATTTCAGTGACAGGGTCTGCCACACGACTGTGACTGATATGACGGGTTGGTTTGGACCCCCCCCAAAAAAGAAGCAATTAATCTCTCCTTGCACAAACTGGCTCTACAGAGGCAAGATGTCCACCTCATCTTCACCCTCCGATATATCACCGTGTACATCCCCCTCCTCACAGATTATCAATTCGTCCCCACTGGAATCCACCATCTCAGCTCCCTGTGTACTTTGTGGAGGCAATTGCTGCTGGTCAATGTCTCCGCGGAGGAATTGATTATAATTCATTTTAATGAACATCATCTTCTCCACATTTTCTGGATGTAACCTCGTACGCCGATTGCTGACAAGGTGAGCGGCGGCACTAAACACTCTTTCGGAGTACACACTTGTGGGAGGGCAACTTAGGTAGAATAAAGCCAGTTTGTGCAAGGGCCTCCAAATTGCCTCTTTTTCCTGCCAGTATAAGTACGGACTGTGTGACGTGCCTACTTGGATGCGGTCACTCATATAATCCTCCACCATTCTATCAATGTTGAGAGAATCATATGCAGTGACAGTAGACGACATGTCCGTAATCGTTGTCAGGTCCTTCAGTCCGGACCAGATGTCAGCATCAGCAGTCGCTCCAGACTGCCCTGCATCACCGCCAGCGGGTGGGCTCGGAATTCTGAGCCTTTTCCTCGCACCCCCAGTTGCGGGAGAATGTGAAGGAGGAGATGTTGACAGGTCGCGTTCCGCTTGACTTGACAATTTTGTCACCAGCAGGTCTTTCAACCCCAGCAGACCTGTGTCTGCCGGAAAGAGAGATCCAAGGTAGGCTTTAAATCTAGGATCGAGCACGGTGGCCAAAATGTAGTGCTCTGATTTCAACAGATTGACCACCCGTGAATCCTTGTTAAGCGAATTAAGGGCTGCATCCACAAGTCCCACATGCCTAGCGGAATCGCTCCCTTTTAGCTCCTTCTTCAATGCCTCCAGCTTCTTCTGCAAAAGCCTGATGAGGGGAATGACCTGACTCAGGCTGGCAGTGTCTGAACTGACTTCACGTGTGGCAAGTTCAAAGGGCATCAGAACCTTGCACAACGTTGAAATCATTCTCCACTGCGCCTGAGACAGGTGCATTCCACCTACTATATCGTGCTCAATTGTATAGGCTTGAATGGCCTTTTGCTGCTCCTCCAACCTCTGAAGCATATAGAGGGTTGAATTCCACCTCGTTACCACTTCTTGCTTCAGATGATGGCAGGGCAGGTTCAGTAGTTTTTGGTGGTGCTCCAGTCTTCTGTACGTGGTGCCTGTACGCCGAAAGTGTCCCGCAATTCTTCTGGCCACCGACAGCATCTCTTGCACGCCCCTGTCGTTTTTTTTTAAATTCTGCACCACCAAATTCAAGGTATGTGCAAAACATGGGACGTGCTGGAATTTGCCCATATTTAATGCACACACAATATTGCTGGCGTTGTCCGATGCCACAAATCCACAGGAGAGTCCAATTGGGGTAAGCCATTCCGCGATGATCTTCTTCAGTTGCCGTAAGAGGTTTTCAGCTGTGTGCGTATTCTGGAAACCGGTGATACAAAGCGTAGCCTGCCTAGGAAAGAGTTGGCGTTTGCGAGATGCTGCTACTGGTGCCGCCGCTGCTGTTCTTGCGGCGGGAGTCCATACATCTACCCAGTGGGCTGTCACAGTCATATAGTCCTGACCCTGCCCTGCTCCACTTGTCCACATGTCCGTGGTTAAGTGGACATTGGGTACAGCTGCATTTTTTAGGACACTGGTGACTCTTTTTCTGAGGTCTGTGTACATTTTCGGTATCGCCTGCCTAGAGAAATGGAACCTAGATGGTATTTGGTACCGGGGACACAGTACCTCCAACAAGTCTCTAGTTGGCTCTGCAGTAATGATGGATACCGGAACCACGTTTCTCACCACACAGGATGCCAAGGCCTCAGTTATCCGCTTTGCAGTAGGATGACTGCTGTGATATTTCATCTTCCTCGCAAAGGACTGTTGAACAGTCAATTGCTTACTGGAAGTAGTACAAGTGGGCTTACGACTTCCCCTCTGGGATGACCATCGACTCCCAGCGGCAACAACAGCAGCGCCAGCAGCAGTAGGCGTTACACGCAAGGATGCATCTGAGGAATCCCAGGCAGGAGAGGACTCGTCAGAATTGCCAGTGACATGGCCTGCAGGACTATTGGCATTCCTGGGGAAGGAGGAAATTGACACTGAGGGAGTTGGTGGGGTGGTTTGCGTGAGCTTGGTTACAAGAGGAAGGGATTTACTGGTCAGTGGACTGCTTCCGCTGTCACCCAAAGTTTTTGAACTTGTCACTGACTTATTATGAATGCGCTGCAGGTGACGTATAAGGGAGGATGTTCCGAGGTGGTTAACGTCCTTACCCCTACTTATTACAGCTTGACAAAGGGAACACACGGCTTGACACCTGTTGTCCGCATTTCTGGTGAAATACCTCCACACCGAAGAGCTGATTTTTTTGGTATTTTCACCTGGCATGTCAACGGCCATATTCCTCCCATGGACAACAGGTGTCTCCCCGGGTGCCTGACTTAAACAAACCACCTCACCATCAGAATCCTCCTGGTCAATTTCCTCCCCAGCGCCAGCAACACCCATATCCTCATCCTGGTGTACTTCAACACTGACATCTTCAATCTGACTATCAGGAACTGGACTGCGGGTGCTCCTTCCAGCACTTGCAGGGGGCGTGCAAATGGTGGAAGGCGCATGCTCTTCACGTCCAGTGTTGGGAAGGTCAGGCATCGCAACCGACACAATTGGACTCTCCTTGTGGATTTGGGATTTCGAAGAATGCACAGTTCTTTGCTGTGCTGCTTTTGCCAGCTTGAGTCTTTTCATTTTTCTAGCGAGAGGCTGAGTGCTTCCATCCTCATGTGAAGCTGAACCACTAGCCATGAACATAGGCCAGGGCCTCAGCCGTTCCTTGCCACTCCGTGTGGTAAATGGCATATTGGCAAGTTTACGCTTCTCCTCCGACAATTTTATTTTAGGTTTTGGAGTCCTTTTTTTACTGATATTTGGTGTTTTGGATTTGACATGCTCTGTACTATGACATTGGGCATCGGCCTTGGCAGACGACGTTGCTGGCATTTCATCGTCTCGGCCATGACTAGTGGCAGCAGCTTCAGCACGAGGTGGAAGTGGATCTTGATCTTTCCCTAATTTTGGAACCTCAACATTTTTGTTCTCCATATTTTAATAGGCACAACTAAAAGGCACCTCAGGTAAACAATGGAGATGGATGGATTGGATACTAGTATACAATTATGGACGGGCTGCCGAGTGCCGACACAGAGGTAGCCACAGCCGTGAACTACCGCACTGTACTGTGTCTGCTGCTAATATAGACTGGTTGATAAAGAGATAGTATACTCGTAACTAGTATGTATGTATAAAGAAAGAAAAAAAAACCACGGTTAGGAGGTATATACAATTATGGACGGGCTGCCGAGTGCCGACACAGAGGTAGCCACAGCCGTGAACTACCGCACTGTACTGTGTCTGCTGCTAATATATAGACTGGTTGATAAAGAGATAGTATACTCGTAACTAGTATGTATGTATAAAGAAAGAAAAAAAAACCACGGTTAGGTGGTATATACAATTATGGACGGGCTGCCGAGTGCCGACTCAGAGGTAGCCACAGCCGTGAACTACCGCACTGTACTGTGTCTGCTGCTAATATATAGACTGGTTGATAAAGAGATAGTAGACTCGTAACTAGTATGTATGTATAAAGAAAGAAAAAAAAACCACGGTTAGGTGGTATATACAATTATGGACGGGCTGCCGAGTGCCGACACAGAGGTAGCCACAGCCGTGAACTACCGCACTGTACTGTGTCTGCTGCTAATATATAGACTGGTTGATAAAGAGATAGTATACTCGTAACTAGTATGTATGTATAAAGAAAGAAAAAAAAACCACGGTTAGGTGGTATATACAATTATGGACGGGCTGCCGAGTGCCGACACAGAGGTAGCCACAGCCGTGAACTACCGCACTGTACTGTGTCTGCTGCTAATATAGACTGGTTGATAAAGAGATAGTATACTCGTAACTAGTATGTATGTATAAAGAAAGAAAAAAAAACCACGGTTAGGTGGTATATACAATTATGGACGGGCTGCCGAGTGCCGACACAGAGGTAGCCACAGCCATGAACTACCGCACTGTACTGTGTCTGCTGCTAATATAGACTGGTTGATAAAGAGATAGTATACTCGTAACTAGTATGTATGTATAAAGAAAGAAAAAAAAACCACGGTTAGGTGGTATATACAATTATGGACGGGCTGCCGAGTGCCGACACAGAGGTAGCCACAGCCGTGAACTACCGCACTGTACTGTGTCTGCTGCTAATATATAGACTGGTTGATAAAGAGATAGTATACTCGTAACTAGTATGTATGTATAAAGAAAGAAAAAAAAAACACGGTTAGGTGGTATATACAATTATGGACGGGCTGCCGAGTGCCGACACAGAGGTAGCCACAGCCGTGAACTACCGCACTGTACTGTGTCTGCTGCTAATATAGACTGGTTGATAAAGAGATAGTATACTCGTAACTAGTATGTATGTATAAAGAAAGAAAAAAAACCACGGTTAGGTGGTATATACAATTATGGACGGGCTGCCGAGTGCCGACACAGAGGTAGCCACAGCCGTGAACTACCGCACTGTACTGTGTCTGCTGCTAATATATAGACTGGTTGATAAAGAGATAGTATACTACTAATATTATATATACTGGTGGTCAGGTCACTGGTCACTAGTCACACTGGCAGTGGCACTCCTGCAGCAAAAGTGTGCACTGTTTAATTTTAATATAATATTATGTACTCCTGGCTCCTGCTATAACCTATAACTGGCACTGCAGTAGTGCTCCCCAGTCTCCCCCACAATTATAAGCTGTGTGAGCTGAGCAGTCAGACAGATATATAATATATATAGATGATGCAGCACACTGGCCTGAGCCTGAGCAGTGCACACAGATATGGTATGTGACTGACTGAGTCACTGTGTGTATCGCTTTTTTCAGGCAGAGAACGGATATATTAAATAAACTGCACTGTGTGTCTGGTGGTCACTCACTATATAATATATTATGTACTCCTGGCTCCTGCTATAACCTATAACTGGCACTGCAGTAGTGCTCCCCAGTCTCCCCCACAATTATAAGCTGTGTGAGCTGAGCAGTCAGACAGATATATATAATATTATATATAGATAATAGATGATGCAGCACACTGGCCTGAGCCTGAGCAGTGCACACAGATATGGTATGTGACTGAGTCACTGTGTGCTGTGTATCGCTTTTTTCAGGCAGAGAACAGATTATAAATAAAACTGGTGGTCACTGGTCACTATCAGCAAAACTCTGCACTGTACTGAGTACTCCTAATGCTCCCCAAAATTAGTAAATCAAGTGTCTCTCTAATCTATTCTAAACGGAGAGGACGCCAGCCACGTCCTCTCCCTATCAATCTCAATGCACGTGTGAAAATGGCGGCGACGCGCGGCTCCTTATATAGAATCCGAGTCTCGCGATAGAATCCGAGCCTCGCGAGAATCCGACAGCGTCATGATGACGTTCGGGCGCGCTCGGGTTAACCGAGCAAGGCGGGAAGATCCGAGTCGCTCGGACCCGTGAAAAAAAACATGAAGTTCTGGCGGGTTCGGATTCAGAGAAACCGAACCCGCTCATCTCTAATTAGCACAGGGGCCCTTCAAAATGTTGTTATCGGGACCACAAAGTTCTGGCTACGCCCCTGATTACAAGCTTAGAAATCAACTTTGATGTGCCTGGCATGAGTGAGTCGCAGTTCCTGGGCAGCTCTGCTGTTGCCTGGCATGAGTGAGTCGCAGTTCCCAGGCAGCTCGGTCTTTTTATGTGCCATGCCTATACAGTATTCTGTGAGCGACCGTGGCTGTATCTGCATACGAATTGCTACGCTACAGTGTTTTCCTAGATGCATCTAATTAACGATTTGTCCTTATAACACAGACATATTTAAAATAAAATAATCACACCTTAATCAAAAATATATACAGAAAAATATATATAAAAGTATACATCATATTGTAAAGATTTTAAAAAATAAAGTATTGTAGAACTATGAATGATATATGTAAAATGAATAGAAACAGTTACAACCCTGTTTGACATACTATTGGGGGTATTCAATTGTTTGAAAAGTCAGTTGAGTGTCTGTTTTTTCCTATCTAATAGACAGGAAAAAACAGACACCCAACCGACTTTTCAAACAATTGAATTCCCCTAATAGTATCACATGTGGTGGAGTTACTGCATATGCATATGGAATGCTTAACAAAACAGTATAAGTTGATGAGTAAAATAGTCATGTCACTTTTTACAGATTCACTCACTCACTCACTCACTCACTCACTCACTCACTCACTCACTCACTCACTCATCACTAATTCTCTTACTTTTCAATATGTTAGGAAGCTGAAAATCAACATAGGTATCATGCAGGTGGGAAATAGGAAAACTACATAATCAGATTTTTAATAAACTTCCCCTAAGGGGATGAAAAGGGGATTGACATATTATCATTAACGATGCGTGGCTTGCGTTGTGTGAATGATAATGCCCAAACGGACAATCGGATCAAAATTTCTATTGCACATCCAGTGTGTAGAATTTAATAAACTACAAAAATGGTCCTGTCACTGTTTACTGTATCTGCTGTGGGTGCTCCCGGGTAATCCCAGGAAACATGGAATAATATTTACTTACATTAAGACATCTCAATTTACATCTCTATAGATTTTTTAAAAAAATGAACACTTATTTATATGTACAACCATGATAATCAGAAACTCCTGTGCGAAGAACGGGTAGAACAGCTAGTAGCAGAGGTTAAAGTGAGCCGGAACGGGGCGGAGTTCTGCGTTCCGTCAGTTCCAATTCCTCCGGCTCACCTAACCCAGAATGTAAGTCGCATGGGGATGCCGGGCGCCCGCTGAGGTTGTGTTACCAGCGGGCGCCGTCACCTTCCCCTCAGCGGCAGCCGGAGCTCACTCTAAGCTCTGGTTTCTGCTGTGTGCGGCGTTATGGGAGAGACATCATGACGTCTCTCCCATAGATCCGAGGAGCTAGGGATGGCCATCGGTGTGTTTTCCATCGATGGTTGCCATCGATGGTGAAACTGAGAGTGGCCATCAATGGTCTCTAACAGTGGCATAACTAGTCATTTTAGCGCTGTGTGCAAGAAACGGCATTGCGCCCCCCCTTACGTAAAACACGGGCAGTGCGCGCCGTAGGCGCATGCAAAACATTTAGCGTGGCTTCATGTGGAAGGGGTGTGGCCACAAAATAATACCAATTCATGCTGCACAGTAGTCTCCGTTATTCAAATTACGCCGCACAGTAGCGCCACTACACCAGGTAGAGCCCCATTTACACATTATGGCAGACAGTCCCCCTTTTTACAGATTACGGCAGCCAGTCCCCCTTTTTACACTATACGGCAAACAGCATCCCCTTTTTACACCTTACAGCAGACAGCGTCCCCTTTTTACACATTATGGCAGACAGCGTCCCCTTTTTACACATTATGGCAGACAGCGTCCCCCTTTTTACACATTACAGCAGACAGCATACCCCTTTTTTCACATAACGGCAGAGAGCGTCCCCCTTTTTACACATTACGGCAGACAGCGTCCCCTTTTTACACATTATGGCAGACAGAGATAGATAGATAGATAGATAGATAGATAGATAGATAGAGACAGACAGATAGACAGACAGACAGCTACTTACCTACCATCTCTCCCCGCTGGCTCAGTCAGGCTCCTCGGTGCTGGCAGATCCCGGGCAGGGGAGAAGGAGGAGGAGGGAGGGGGACTGGAGCCGCAGCAGCGCTATGTAATTGGCAGAGGCGCCGCTGCAGCTGTCCCTCTGCTTCCGCATTGGCTGCCCGTAACCGCTGTGAATGCTGGGATGAGGGAAGCGCATCCCAGCATTCACAGCAGCGCCGGCCAGCCAATGCGGAAGGAGAGCGACTGCTGCAGCAGCGCCGCTACCAATTACATAACGCTGCTGCGGCTCCAGTCCCCCTCCCTCCGGGTACTCCCCTGACGCTGTTCCTCTCCTCTTCTCCTCCGGTGGCGCACATAGCACAGGCAGCTTGTAATGAGTCAATTTGACTCATTACAAGCCGCTGACATAGTTGCTGGCCGTGCGCCCTCAGGGCGACTGCGCTGTGTGGCAGGCACACCTGGCACACACGTAGTTACGGCTCTGGAATCTAACTATGCTATAGAAGACCATCGATGGTTTCCTCTCATCGATGGCCATCCCTGTTGCTGCTGTGAAAGGTCCACGGGACAATCACAGCCTGGTGGCCGGGCTTTGCAAATGTTGGGGGCGGAGTTATGCTCCATCTCCCTGCATCTTGTAATAAAAAAAAAGATTCATTTAGGCCCAGCCATCGATGAGTACCATCTGGTAATCCCCCATCGATGGTAAATGTATGTGACATTGGTCATATACCATCGATGATTTTGAATCATTGATGGTCGATGGCCATCCCTACAAGGAGCGGGCGGCAGGCGGAGGTCAGCAGTCCGGAAACAGGAGCGGGGCTAGTGAGTACTGTATGTGGGTTTTTTTTAATGTGTGTGTGAAGCGGCGCTACTTGGGGGCAGCTTTTACTTGTGGCAGCTGTACTGAGGGCATAACTACAGGGGGCATCTGTACTGGGGGCAGCTATTGCTGGGGGCACAACTACAGGGGGCAGCTTCCACTGGGGGCATAACTAAAGGGGTATCTGTACTGGGGGCAGCTTCTACTGGGGGCATCTGTACTGGGGGCAGTTTCTACTGGGGGCATAACAACAGGGGACAGCTTCTACTGGGTGCCTAACTACAGGGGACAGCTTCTACTGGGTGCATGACTACAGGGGGCAGCTTCTAGTTGTAGCATAACTACAGGGGGCAGCTTCTACTGGGGTAATAACTACAGGGGGCATCTGTACTGGGGGCAGCTTCTACTGGGGGCATCTGTACTGGGGGCAGCTTCTACTGGGGGCATAACTACAGGGGGCAGCTTCTACAGGGGGCATCTGTACTGAGGACATCTGTACTGGGGGCAGCTGTACAGGGGGCATCTGTACTGGGGGTAGCTCTACAGGGGGCTGCTCTACATAATTAAAATTGGGGATACTATTGGGTGACCACGCCCCTTTGTTTTTTGAGAACGCGCCCCTTTTTTACGGCACGCACAATCCCTTTAGAGCTGGGGCGGGGGGGGGGGGTTGAGTTCCACCACCTCTCTAGGACCACTTTAAGCACCGGCTAGTAGTATACAAATAACAATTAGAATTCAACCCGGTACAACTTTTATGAAAATATGCCATTTTTGCATAACATATTAAAGTTAATACAGTTTAACAATAACAAAAACTAAGGGAGAATTTTAATAGCCTACAACTTGCAAGCATCAGCGGGAGTCCAGTGAGTATGCCAGATGTTTTAAAGTGGCAATCATTTCAAAGGTAAAACCAAGTTGGACCTGGTATTGCCTGTTTAATGATTTCCAAATTAAAACATTGGGCAGACTCGCCATAATTTGCAAATTCTGCTTGTCGCAGGCTAGTATATTTCCACATAGTACTTAAAAAAAATATATATATTTTTATTTAATTTCATAATTTCCATCATTTACTTTTTAATCTTGATATTTAGCAAATTTTTGTTCCTGATAAGCTTGTTAGAAATAGCTCCCCTGTATCATTCCTAAAATGTGGCTCTTATACTATACTGACAGATGTATAGTACTTACATGCTCTTTGAGTTAAAGAGTTAAGATTAATAATGTAACGTGTAGTCTGTTTGCACAGTAGCTGATGTTTTTATTGAGTGCAGAGAGTTGTGATGTGTTAATAAGGTCTTCAGAGACAATGGTCTCACCAGAATTCCTTATGTCAACTAAGATATAGTAAATGTGAAAAAAAATAAAAGAATGAAAAAAACCTACAGGCTAGAATGTCAGTTTAAAAGCAATAATATTACTTATAAATATAGTATAATACATGGTATTTCTGAACCTGGAACACATGGAAGATTATATAATCTTTCTTTATAGAGATTGAGACTCACGCACATGGGAATAAAAACATCTAATTGGCTCATAGCCTAGTCATGGCCTTTAATATTGGTAAACATTGTGCAGATGGTTAACATAATGAGATAGCACTAATGTACAGGCAATTTAATTTCTGAGGTTGTATATTTAAAAAAATATATTAAGCTTTCTATTAAATCTTGAATCATCAATTTTGATGTAGCTGCATTACATACTTACAAATACGCAATTATATTGTATGTTTTTCTCTACATTATGGGCCTACTTTAGATATGGTCACAAGGCAAATCGGACAATGTTTTCTTGCTGCGCATGCATATTAGTTGCAGTGCGCACATGCACCGAGTGAATTGCCATTACGGTTGTAGTGAGGAATTAGTCGCACAGTGAGTCGTCCCCTCATCCCCTCCCCTGAGCCCTAGCCCTAACAGTGACCCCGATACTTACCTTTGGTATGTCGGTGGTCGGTGTTCTGGCGCTGGGATTCCAAGTGGTGACGGTTCCCAAGTATAGCTATAGCAGACATGCAAATGTGTCATATGCTTCAGATCTAGACAACAGCACACAATTTTGTCACACGGAATATAGCAATATCCAAATGTAATTTTTTTTTTACATTTTGTTTGGAGCATTTGACCACTAGATTGTTTTTCCAAGATATTAGACATTAACTCCGTACTGTGTATGAGGCTCTAGCTGTGTGCAATCAGTATTCATTCAGTATTACTTGTTTTCTAAACAAAGCCTGTGGTCATGTTTTCAATTTCTATGTGTTGTGTTTGTACACTTATGATTTAGATTTCCTTCTAGCCTATCTGTTCCAATACAAAATTGTTTCTTTTTCATTGTATATCAAAGCAGGCTTTTGCATTGATGCCATGGACATAAAATTATTTTAAGCACTGTTTAAATGAATATGACACTGGTTGGTTTTCATACTTTAATCTGAATAAACAACAAAAGCTCTTAGTGCAGCTGCAGATACAGAGACATACTGTAGAGCCTGTCACACCGCCTCTGGGGTCACACTGTGCTCCGCATATTTAGAGCCACAGCATGGGAGACAGAAATGGGAGGAAAAGAGAAGCCAGTGAGAGACATGGGGGGAGACAGCGCTAGGGCAAAAGGACTGGTAAAGAGAGAAAATAAGGTAAAAATAGGATTTTGGTTACCTTCCGGTAAATCCTTTTCTCGTAGTCCGTAGAGGATGCCGGGGTCCATATTAGCACAATGGGGTATAGACGGGTCCACCAGTAGCCATTGGCACTTTAAGAGTTTAATAGTGTGTGCTGGCTCCTCCCTCTATGCCCCTCCTACCAGACTCAGTCTAGAAACTGTGCCCGAGGAGACGACATACTTCGAGAGAAGGAATTACACAGATAGTGGCGAGATTCATACCAGCTCACACAACAGGCAAACCGGCTAACATGCCGGAACAACTCAGCAACAGCTGAAACAGTAAATAACGCAGAACTTACCTAGGAACCAGGCAGTACTGAACTATAAAACCAATGCAGCAAAACGCAGCGCTGGGTGAGCGCCGTGCATCCTCTATGGACTACGAGAAAAGGATTTACCGGTAGGTAACCAAAATTCTATTTTCTCTTACGTCCTAGAGGATGCTGGGGTCCATATTAGTACCAAGGGGATGTACCAAAGCTCCCAGTACGGAAGGGAGAGCGCGGAGGCTCCTGCAACACTGCTTGACCAAACGTGAGGTTATCAGAGGCCAAAGTATTGAACTTGTAAAACTTGGCAAACGTGTTCGACCCAGACCAAGTAGCTGCTCGGCAGAGTTGTACAGCCGAGACACCCCGGGCAGCCGCCCAGGAAGAGCCCACTTTACGAGTAAAGTGGACCTTTTACAGATTTTGGACACGGCAATCCTGCCATGGAATAAGCATGCTGGATAGTGAACCTGATCCAGCGTGAAATCGACTGCTTAGAAGCAGGACACCCAATTTTCTTGGGATCATAGAGGACAAACAGAGAGTCACTTTTCCTATGACGAGCCGTCCTCTTCACATAAATCCTCAAAGTCCTCACTACATCCAAGGCCTTTGAAGCAATTGAGGAGTCAGTAGCCGCTGGCACCACAATAGGTTGGTTGATATGGAAAGCCGATACAAGTTCCGACCTGTCTTCATGGAAGATCAGATTGGGGCTTTTACAAGATAAAGCCCCCAATTCCGACACACGCCGCACAGAGGCCAAGGCCAACAAAGTGACCGCCTTCCACGTGAGAAACTTGAGATCAGCCTCCTGTAGAGGCTCAAACCAAGCAGATTGCAGGAACTGCAACACCACATCAAGATCCCAGGGTGCCGTTTTCCTGCATTGGGTCTGAACCTCAGGTCTGAAAAGGTCTGAACCTCAGGGAGGACAGACAATTGTTTTTGGAAGAAGATGGACAAAGCAAAGATCTGGACCTTGATGGAGCCCAATCTCAGTCTCATATCCACCCCTGCTTGCCGGAAAAGGAGAAAACATTCAAGTTGAAACTACCCCGCAGGAAACTTCTTGGACTCACACCAAGAAACATATTTTTTCCAAATGCGATGGTAATGTTTAGACGTTACCCCCTTCCTAGCCTGTATCAGGGTAGGAATGACCTCACTCGGAATACCCTTCCGAGCTAAGATCTGGCATTCAACCGCAATACTGTCAAAAGTAGCTGTGGTAAGTCTTGATAAGCGAACGGCCCCTGCAGTAGCAGATCCTCCCGAAGAGGTTACGGCCTTGGATCTTCCAGCAGAAGATCCAGTAGATCCGCGTACCAAGCCATCCTTGGCCAGTCCGGAGCAAAGAGGATTGCCAGAACCTTTGTTCTTCTTACCAGTTGAAGAACTTTTGGTATCAGAGGAAGTGGAGGGAACACATACACTGACGTGAACACACACAGTGTTACCAGTGCGTCCACTGCCACTGCCTGTGGGTCTCTCGACCTGGAACAGTACCTCCGCAGCTTCTTGTTGAGGCTGCAGGACATCATGTCTATGTGAGGAACCCCGCACCAACCGGTTACTTCCTCAAACACCTCCGGATGAAGGCCCCACTTTCCTGGATGGAGATCGTGTCTGCTGAGGAAGACCGCTTCCCAGTTGTCTACCCCCGGAATGAAGATTGCTGACATCGCCACCGCGTGCCTTTCTGTCAAGAGGAGGATTTTTGACACCTCTGACATGGCAGCCCTGCTCTTCGTTCCGCCTTGTCGGTTTATGTAGGCCACTGTGGTCACGTTGTCCGACTGCACCTGAACAGCTCGATCCTGTAGAAGGTGTGCTGCTTGCAGAAGGCCGTTGTACATGGCTCTTAGCTCCAGAATGTTTATCGGGAGAAGGGATTCTTGATCCGACCACTGTCCTTGGAAGGTTTCCCCCTGACCGACTGCTCCCCAACCTCTTAGACTTGCATCTGTGGTTAGAAGGATCCAGTCCTGAACTCCGAACCTACGGCCATCCAGAAGGTGAGGCAGTTGTATCCACCAGAGGAGCGAAATCCTGGCTTTCGGAGACAGACAGATCCTCTGGTGCATGTGTAGGTGAGAAACCGACCACTGGTCCAAGAAATCCAGCTGAAAGGATCGAGCATGAAACCTTCCGTATTGTAGAGCCTTGTAGGAGGCAACCATCTTCTCCAGAAGGCGGATGCACTGATGAACCGAGACCCGGGTAGGCTTTAAGACATCCCGGACCATTGATTGAATCACCAATGTTTTCTCCACCAGCAGAAAAACCCTATGCACTTTCGTGTCTAGGATCATTCCCAGGAAAGACAGCCTCCTTGTCGGCTCCAGATGAGACTTCGAAAGGTTCAGGATCCAACCGTGCTCCTTTAGCAGATGTGTCGTGAGAGCAATGGATCACAACAACTTCTCCCTGGATAATGCCTTGATCAGGAGATCGTCCAGATATGGAATTAGGTTCACCCCTTGCTTGTGCAGGAGAACCATCATCTCCTCCATCACCTTGGTGAAGACCCTCGATGCTGTGGAGAGGCCAAATAGCAGCGCCTGAAACTGATAGTGATCGTCCAACAGTGCAAACCTGAGATATGCCTGATGCGGAGACCAGATGGGAATGTAGAGGAACGCATCCTTGATGTCCAGGGACACCAGGAACTCCCCCTCCGTCAGACCTGAGATGACAGCTCTCAGAGACTCCATCTTGAATTTGAACTCCCTGAGGTAGGGATTCAAAGATTTTAAGTTCAGAATTGGCCATACCGAACCATCCGGCTTCGGTACCACGAAAAGGTTTGAATAGTAACCTTTGTTCCACTGATGAGGTGGAACTGGAACAATGACGCTGGACACCACCAATTTTTTCCTCCAGGCCTAGTCATCCAACATAATGCGGAGGACTTAGGGATATCAGAAGCAGGCTTCTGGTTTTGGGAACCTGCAGGAGTAGGTTTCTTTCCTTTGGCACGACCACCTCTGAAGAAGGTGTTCGAAGGCTTGTTCTTTCTAGGCCTCGCGGGCCAAAAGGACTGTGACGTGGCTGGTGTAAAGGGAGTCTTCGTAGCCGATGCAGCTGAGGGGAGAAAAGGAGAGTTACATGCGGTAGCCGTGGCAATCCACGCATCCAACGCCTCCCCAAAGAGAGCCTGACTTGTATAATGTAGACCCTCCACACTTTTCCTGGATACCTCTATCCAGCGTAGTCGATTCCTCCTGCAGAGTGATTGACCACCTGGCAATAGCTTTTGCAATCCAAGCACAGGCTATAGTAGGCCCCAATATAGCCCCTGAAGCCGTGTAAATGTATTTTAGCGTAGCATCCACCTTCCCATCTGCCGGGTCTTTCAACGCGGTAGATCCCGGGACTGGCAGCACCACTTGTTTGGACAGCCTAGAGACAGAGGCGTCGACTATCGGCGGGGACTCCCATTTTTTCTATCTTCTTCTGGGAAGGGAAAAGCAACCAAGACCCTCTTAGGGATCTGGAATTTCTTTTCCGGATTTTCCCAGGCTTTTTCAAAGATAGCATTTAATTCTTAGGATGCCGGGAAGGTGAGTGGGGGCTTTTTATTGTCTGTGAAAAAGGCCTCCTCTACCTGCTCAGGAGCTGTGTCAGTTATGTGTAACACATCCCTTACAGCTTCAATCATCAACTGCACCCCCTTAGCAAGTGATGCCGTCCCCCTCGACACATCCCGTCCTCGTCTGCAGTGTCAGAATCGGTGTCCGTGTCATCCTGCATAAGTTTGGCAAGTGCACGTTTGTGAGACTGTACCGCAGAGGACCCCGAGGAAGCAGTATCAGACCATACAACCATAGAGGATTGCAGAACTTGAGTGGCATGCTCAGTCCTAGCAACCCTATCAGAAATCTGAGAAATAGTCCCCGTCAGAGAGACTAACCATTCTGGCTCTCTAGCTGGGATCTGCGCTACAACAGTGCAATCCTGATTACATGGTATGGAGTCTTCCTGGGAAGATAAATCCTCTGCAGCATATGAAACAGTGACCCTAGACATGTTGTCACATACACACCAAACACCCCACAAACACACAGGGTACTGGGTAGACAGAGTTTCCCCCCAAGAATGGAAGAGAGACACAGAGATTGGAGCCAACCGACACACAGCACTATTATAGGTATAGGGAGACCCTAACCAGCGCTGACTGTGTCCCTTAATATGTGACACAGCCTTTACACATCCTCCCCTCCCTTCTACAACCCCCTGGTACCGTCCAGATAGCTGGAGGTGTTCTGGAGGGACCTGTTCATCCGCTGGCAGTGAGCTGCAGGCAGGAAAATGGCGCTGAACGCTGCTGGATCTGCTCTGATGAGAAGCTCCGCCCCCTTAATGGTGCTGTCTTCCCGCTCCTGTGAGAATATACTGGCCTGAGGATTTGTTTGCTGGCTGAGATCCGCGGACCCCGACAGGCTGGAAATGGTCAGTGTAGGGTTAGGTGCTGGCTCAGGGCGCCCCTTACAGCGCCGCACCGCAGTACCCATAAAGCCGCCCTCTTCACACTGACCCCCCGCTTGTAAGGCGGACAGGGCAACCGTCCAGGGGCCCCCACACTGTGTCAAACATTGCACTGATCCAGGCCACTCTAGTGGCCCTCCATCCCTAGCCGGCTCCGAAGCCCCCCCCCCCCCCCCGCGTGCATAATGCCGCGAATCGGGTATGTATTGGAAAGGGGACGAGGTCGGTTACACTGAGTTGCCTGGCTGCCCGCTCCCAGAAGTGACCTCCGTAACATCAGGCTGTCACATTGGCAGGAGTACAGAAGTAGGCTGGGCTGTGGGCAACGCAGCATCAGCAGAAGAAACGGGACTCTGAACAGCCGCGGCCGGGAGGTGTGTTAGAAGGATGGGGTGCTGTAGTTGGGGCATCTGAAGCACATAGGGATAGAAGTGTCTTTTTGGTGTGCTGCTCCTTCTCTCTCTCTATCACTACCTCTCGCTCCTCCTTCTCTCTATATCACACTCTCCCTTAGCACCCCTCCCTCTATTACTTTCTCTGTTTCTCTGTTATACCACCCTCTTGGTCCTCTCTCTCTCTCTGCCTCTCTTTCTCTCTCCCTGACACCCTCCCTCTATCTTTCGCCCTGACACCTTCTCTCTCTCCTGCTTCCACTCCCCGTCTCTCTATCTGTGACACCCTTTCTGTCTTTTGCTCCTCTCTCTCTGTCCCCTCTTTCTCTCCCCCTCTGTCCCCTCAAATTCTCTCCCCCTCTCCCCCTGACTCTCCCTTTCTCTTTCTCTCTCCCTGGCACCCTCTCTCTTTCTCTTTCTCTGACACCATCTCTCTTTCTTGCTCCCTGGCACCTTCTCCTCTCTCTCTCTCTCTCTCTCTCTCTCTCTCTCTCTCTCTCTCTCTCTCCATGAAACCCCCACTCTCTCACTATTTCTCCCTGACACCCTCTCTCTCTTAATCTCTCACTGAAATCCCCTCTATCTCTCTTGTTCCTCTCCCCCTCTCTCCCTGACACGCTCTCACTTTATCACTCCCCTCTTTCTCTCTCTCTCTCCCGCTCTTTCTCTCCTGGATATTGTCACTCTCTTCTTCCCCTCTGTCTCTCTCTCACTCCCCTCACTGTCTCTCCTGTTCCCCCAGGGGCATAGTAGTGTCAGTGGTGGGTGGCAGAGACAATTATATTGGTGGGGCCCCCCACAACTTAGTTGTCCCGGGGCACCCACTAGTCTTAATCCGGCCCTGATAACAATTAATGATTAATTGCTAGGAACTTAATGGAGATATGTAGCTTTGACCAATAGTAGTAAAATACAATCCAGAGTAGAGAATGCCTAGCTTCCTAATTTCTGGTAGGAGCCCATCTCTGTCTCTCCCCCTGTCCTTATTGCTCTGTTTCTCTTCCCGTGTTGCTGACATCTTTCTCTGGCTTCACCTCTTGCCCAGCTTCTTTATCTTTACACCTCCTTTGCCCTAGCTCAAGGGGCTTCCACTTATTTATTCTTCCCTCCTCCATCACGTATGAAGATCACCTTGTGTCTAGGGAGGCCAATCCTGGGATCGGGATCGACGTGATCCCGGGATTTGGGCCCAAAAATGCCGGAATTTGAATCCCGGGATTGGAGCCTCCAATCCCGGGATTCACGGGATTAGAGTGCGCATGCGCAGTTTTGCCGGACAGCGCTGAGCACTATAGCACAGCGCTGCCCGGCTGTCAGCGATGTAGTTACATCAGCTATGGACACACACACACTGCCCGCGCTGGCGGCATTTCAAATGTAGCGCCGGCCGCCAGCCAATCAGAGCTGGCAGACCGGCAGCCAATCAGGGAAGCGGCAGCAGCCGCGGCCCCTGATTGGCTGCCGGACTGCCAGATCTGACTGACTGGCGGCCGGCGCTACATTTGAAATGCCGCCAGCGCGGTCAGTGTGTGTGTGTCCATGGCTAGTGCCCGCGGCCCGCCTAAGTAGTAAGTGTTTATCTTATCGTTACCTACACCCACACTCCCTCACTGCTCCAGACATCCTCCCTCTGCTCGCTACACCCACCGGCACCTTCCCTTCCTGTACCTTACATGCTCACTACACACCCACCCTCCCGCTGCTCCCTACACCCACCCTCCCGCTGCTCCCTACACCCACCCTCCCACTGCTCCCTACACCCACCCTCCCACTGCTCCCTAAACCCACCTTCCCTTCCTGTTCCTTCCATGCTCCCTACACCCACCCTCCCTTGCTCCCTACACCCACCCTCCCTTCCTGTTCCTTACATGCTCCCTACACCCACCCTCCCTTGCTCCCTACACCCACCCTCCCTTCCTGTTCCTTACATGCTCCCTACACCCACCCTCCCTTGCTCCCTACATCCACCCTGCCTCGCTGCCCTCCACATATACTTTCCCTGCTCCCTACACTGCTCCCTACACTGATCCCTACTGCAATCCCAGGATCCCGGGAATCCCGAGATTGAGCATTTTTCAATCCCGAATCCCGGGATTGAAAAAATG